>NC_080063.1:9894174-9904174 GCF_026212465.1 Amaranthus tricolor | reverse complement strand
CCCTACTGCCATCCCTCCTCCCACTGCCACTCCTTATCCTCCGCTCCTCCATTACTGCCCACTTTCTCTTTCCTACTAGCGATATGACCTTTACCTTTCCCCCACTTCGAGACAAATTTTATGACAACCCCTTGGCTATTGTCTTCCCCAACAGACTTAAATTACACAATTACAATAACTTGTTTAAACAAAGTTGAGTAAAATACGTTTCGATATATTGCGATAAGTTCAAATTAAGGCTACCATGATTAAGTTGCACAATTACAATAACTTGCCTCCACCAATAAAGTCCATACAAGACCATGCAAGACTAATTCATTAGTAATTCAACCATACAAGACTCAATTAAAGTCCAACATTTTAGGAAGAATAACATTTCAATCACATCTAATTTATTTAAAATCTCATGTTGTCACAAAAATTACCACACGATTATGATGGTCAATATTTATTAGTCTAATAAAGCAAATATCTATTAGCCTTTATCTACAAAGTAGAATAACAATAAGGTTTTGATGGAGAATCAAGAGAAACTTACTTTACCATAAATGAAAAAGGAGGCAAGAAGGATTTAATGGCATCGATTTGAACAGTTAATTTTTAATTTTCTTTTTTAGGTTTTGTTTCAACTCTTTTTTTCTTTTCTATTGGCAAAATAACCATTGTAGGAAAATGGTTAAAAGATGAGATTCTTGTGAGCAATTTTTCCTTACATATTTTATTATACATCATCGCAATGATGAATGATACCAAAATCTGTTACGTAGTTTGGAGGAAGTATAAAGTAGAGATTAAAGGCAATCACAAAAAAGCACACAACAAGAACCTAGGACCAGGACAAAGATTCAAATAAACTGACAAAAGAAAAGCAAGTAATACATGTAAAAGGTAGCAAAAGAAATTCAGCCAGAGTAAGAAGTTTTTAATCACAAAGGTTAAAATGGAACTACAGTGGGGAGAACAGGAAATCTTTGTATTCTATACACAAGCCCAGTCTACGCATATTGGAAAGCCTAAAACAAAGAAAATTTTGAATCCTACGGCCAGAGGGATACCAGGAACACCTTTCATAGAAAAAAAAATAAAGGCATGAGCTATATCTTATGTCTCAGAAGCTATTCCCTTCATCCATCAGATGGCACTAGCGCCATTCATTGTTTCATACATAGCATGTTCTTAAAAAATGCTTTAGATGTTAGAATATTTGGACAAACTGCAAGATTCTAAGGGTCCTTGGCACTTTGCTAGGTAGGGCCTTCAAACAAACTAAACCGTACACAATGACCAATATCAAAGAAAATTGCAACAAACTTCAACCAAATATCAAAGTTTCCTCCAATGAAAAATGAAACAAATCATGAACGAGACTGTAATAACTTATATTGATCACAAATTTCAGATCTCATTGAGTCACCCAGTAAAGGTTTAGAAAGAAAGGTGGGTCGGAATGCCATATACTAAATGCTCAACAAAAGAGTCAACCCTAGCTTAAGCTTTAGCAAAAGAAAAAAAAAAAAGTAAAGTACTGAAGAACAGCAGTAGAAGAGTGTAAACCAAACTCGTTAGCCCTTCTGTCAATAGATTTTATTAACACATTGCATTTAGACGCAACTATCACAATGCCACCAAAACAACAAAAAGAAATGGTTTAATCCATCCTAGTGTTAGTTGATGATACAAGAATGCCTCGACTCCTTTTAACATTTAGACAGGTCTTTCCCAAGCTAAAGGCCTCTTTCACTGCAACCTCCTTTGAAAGGGTATGGTATGTCATCTTCCTCTCATCCCCTCTATGAATAGGATATACAAGGTACGATGATAAACATCCAATAATGTTTTTCTTTTGTAGATTTGATTAATGCGAGTTAGGTAATGCATATGTGTAGAGATAACAGAAGAGCATTTCAGGCCTAAGGGTATGGTTTTTTTGAAAAATGTGTACTTCTGTCTTAGCTATAAAGCATACGGGGAATTTACAAGGTTTTCCAAAATTCCCTTCGTTTCGTTTTGTATATTCCTTTCCTTGTCCTTGCAACAAACCAAATGATCCATCAATATCGAAAAGCTCTAATTTCCTTAAAATGATGCACCATTTATTTGTCCAAAAATTTATAGTTTTTTGGTTTTATATTAGAATTAATTGCCAACTACAACCTTAAAGTTTAGGCCTTTTACAAAAAACAACCTCAAAGTTTTTTTTTTTGCGAACAACCTTCAAATAAATAAACACGACATCCATATAGCCACTTCACCGGATTCAGGTGAGATGACGTGCTAAATGACCGTTAACCAAGGTAATCACCTTTGACTTTCAATAAAATTCATTAACTTAACCTAATTACCCAATTACTTCCGATTAAACCCTTCTTTCCCAACCTCTCTCTACTCCTCCCCAATCAACACCATTCCCCCACCCCAACACCACCACTACCATTACTACCACTAACAACCCCCTTAAAATCTGACAAAACTCCAAGCCCATCTTCTTTGTCTCTTTTAGTCACCATTTTTTATTCAAAAAACCCCAATCAAATTCCTAACAAATTTTGTAGGCAAAACAAACTGACCTTCAATTCCAGCATCAACGTCCATCATAGTTACATGGAACGTGGAACATAGTCACGTTCCGCGATCGGGGAACGTTTGTCCCCAATCACCACAAAACGCGACCCAAATCGATCAAGGTGACGTCCCGGTGTGGAAGACCTTTTCCAAAAAGTATTTTGGCCTTCATTTACAAATTAAAGAATAAAGAAGGGAGGAAAAACAAGATAAAACCTAGAAAACCAAAAAACTTCCACTTCAAAACAATTTCTTAACGCAAAAAAATCATATTAATTTAATTTTGTTTTCAAATATATTTTCTATACATAATGTTTCTTGTACACAATCGTTCCCGAGTCAATCAAGGTTGCGTTCCTTGTTCCCATTCCCATTCCTTGTTCCTAACCGAATGTCATTCCAGGTAACAACGCTGTCCATACTTTCTAATATATTGGTTTCGATATCCACTTCATAAATTATACCCATGATGTGAATTTGGTATTAACACTTGATGCTACTCAAGTAATTTCAGAAATCTAATAATAACAAAAAACCCTAAAAATACTAAAACCATATCTTTCGCTGCCCCAAATTGAAGAGCAATTGAAGAATGCCATTGACCAAGAATTGTTGTATATGTGAGATTCGAGAAGAAAAAAGGGTTTTTCTTGTATTGCACTTAAATAGTTTATCAAGTAAATTGGGTAAATATTTGAGATAGAGACATCTGAGGTTGTGGGTTTTTGTAATTTACGGGTGCATACAGATATTGATGTTTGTAGATATCATATTAGTAAGTTTAACTAATGTGTGATTTGAATGGGTACACAAACAATGGGATCTCATGGTGGTGTAGGTGATTCTTCAGTAATAAAGATTCTATCTCTTTCTAGACAAGGGTCGTTGTATAGCCTTACCCTTGATGAGGTTCAAAATCAGTTGGGAAATTTGGGGAAACCTTTAAGTAGTAAGAACCTTGATGAACTTCTTAGGAGTGTAGGTGCAGTGGAAGTCGGGGGAAGTACTGATATTGGCAATGGTGTTCAAAATCTCAACCAAGGAGCTCTTGGACCGTTGCTTGACCAACAATCGAGTTTTGATTTGTCACAGGATTTAAGTAAAAAGATAGTTTGATAAAGTTTAGAGGAATTTGGTGTTGGGGTGGGGCAATGGTGGTGATTGGGAAGGGTAGAGAGAGGTTAGGGAAGAAGGGTTTAATAGGGGGTAATTCGATAATTAGGTTAGATTATTGAAATCTATTGAAAGTCAATGGTCATTACCTTGGTGAACGATCATTTAGCAGGTCATCTCACTTGAATCCGGTGAAGTGGCTATATCAATTTCGTGTTTATTAATTTGAAGATTGTTCGCAAAAAAAAATGTGCGGCTATGTTTTGTTAAAGGCCTAAATTTCAAGGCTGTAGTTGGCAATTAATCCTTTATATTATAACAAACTTTAGGAAATTGGCCCAAGAATTAATGCAGACTTCCATTTATGTGAAGTTGGAGTTGATGTATCATTTATGCAATCATGGGTTAGTCGAAAATGAACGTGAAAAATAACCACGAAAGCAATGTACCAATTTGTGCCTTTCAAAGCTACAAATATACACTTTTTACTATAATGAGAGATCTTAAAGAAGTCACTCAGTGAAAGAACAAATCTATTTTAAGAGAATTTTTCCTGATACATCGTACAAATAAGAAAGAATGGGTAAAAGAATTTCGTATATATACAGAATAATTGAAGAACAACAGTGCAAAATTAAGATCAAAATTTAGAAAACAAGGAAAAGAAATCCTATATGGATTAAAATAATGAATAAGTCACATATATAAAACAATGTCAAAACCTTAATTCCAATAATATGGGGTAAGTTAAATTACCAAAGAAAATGACAAAAGGTGAAGATAATGAAAAATGGAGATAAGGTTTTAATTAGGGGACTGGTTGTTTCTAGTACTTGTAGCAGAATTCCCTTTCTTAAATAACCCCTCCCCCGATTATGAAGATGGAGCAACTCATTCCCAAGGCTCCACCTAGACGGGATTGGGGTCAAATATTTACAACATTCCCCTTGTTAGTGATAATAAACATATTTGAAACATCACAAGAATATACAACCAATATTTGTAGGGATGACATTGCGGGTGTGTTTGGTAAAAAGGAAGTAGAGGATGGAAATGAGATCAAAAATCCTAAAATGTGGATATCCCATGTTTGGTCCATGAAAATGAGACTAAAACTAAGTTTGGGAACGGGTTAAACTTTTGGTCGATTCGCATCACATTATTATCGGGGGGTATTAGAGGGGTGGAAATTCGGTTAAAAATGTTAAAAGAAATTTATACCATTGTAAATTGGTAAATTTCACAAACCAAGCATAAAATATTACAATTCTTAAATTATTTTTAGAAACGGTAAATTGGTACATTGTTATTTTATTACCAATCCCCTTCTCACCTATCAAACAAGAAATATTACAATTTTCAAATTATTCCCATCAATATACCAAACAAGGGATTGAGTTATATTTTAACAATTCCCAACAATTAATTTCCAATCTCAATCCCACCGTTCTATCCTTAAATTCTCATTCCCACGTACCAAACTTCCCATTTAAGTTAATCCTCAATAACTATAAACATTCACTAGTACTTTAGCGGCCTGTTTGGCAATCGGTACTAAATTGTGGAAATGAAAATGAATTGTAGTATAAATTTTCATGATATGTATTATGTCATTCCCATGGCAATAAACGTTTGATCATAAAAAAGTTTTTTTTCACAATTTTACATTACCAACTAATACCACATATTCAAATGGTAATGTATTAGAATGCATTTTGTAAAGAAAATGAGAGTGTTGGAGAAGTATAAGCATGACCATTAAATTTGTCATAAATGGATCAAATAATTTAGATTTGATGAATTAGTTGACTACTAGTACTTCAATTACCAATATTAAGCCTCTAAAATCTAAACACATCTCTTAAAAGCTAGTTTAATAAAAAAATATAAACACATATCAAAACATCAAGAACACTAAACAACAAACCTCAATTGAGAGGGAAATTTAGTATACATCTTAATGCATGAACTTGTCCAAGCCTTTTATAGGAACTTAATTGGTCCACGCAAGACTAGTTGGGCTTATGATGAAAATATCAATCAATTATAAACAAAATGTATGTGATAAGCTATACAAGAGAAGTTAGGGAATTCAAAATGCCCTTGATATAAGCAATGCTCCAGCCATTGTGCTTTTTGAGGTAGCTCATTATTTTTGGGAAACAAAAAATAACCAGACTTCAATGCATTTAAGTATCTTAAATGAACGAAGTTCCTTGATTTCAACCTCTAAAATATCATCCCAACTCCCAAATAAATATTAAGTATGCATCTATGTAAACTAAGGGTGCACACAGTTTATTTTGGTTTGGTCTGACAGTAAAATTAGACCAAACTGAAAATTCTAGTCTCAAAATTTTCCACACCAAACATGACCATTTAAATCACTAATTTTTTTATATTTTATATTTTTTTTTTGTAAATTAATATGTTTATGCATAAATTTTGCACCTATAATCACCAAATATGATAATTTATAATTAGTTGATTGCATCAATATCATTCACGTATACATTACAAGAAAAATAACTACATCTAGAAATATCTAGGTAGGGACCAATTTTTATTGAAAAAATTATAATTTTTGGTAATAGTACAGTTTATGATATGGTCTAGTCTGAGAAAAAAAAAATCAGGCACGAACCTTTAGATTGTAGAACAAACTAAATACTAACACTACGGTTTTGTCCGATTTGCTTTGCGGTTCAAACAAAACTTTTTTCATCCCTTGAGTAGACAATACCTATGTTTCCCTAATCATCCAACCAAACTCATATGTGTTGACACACTAAAGATATATTCCAATAAATTCCGTTTTCATTCACAAATTCCCTCTAATATGAATATCTAACAGATGGAAGAAACAATAATCATCTAATGATTCCAACCCGACTTCAGTTGGAGAAGAAAAACCCAAAATCAACTAATTGTAATACAACAATGTCAAAGTCTTCTCCCAAAATATTGAGGTATGCTTCATGAACCAATATATGATTTTCATTGGTCGTCCAATGTCAAAGTCTTCTTCACTCATTTTGTTTTCTACCATCTCGATCAAAACATTTAAATACTTTATACATTGCCCTCCAAATCATATTTGGTCTTTCTCGCTCTCTTTTTGAGTTGCAACTTTCTATCTTCCTTTGTATAACATTAATGAATACGTCTAAATCATCTTAAGGGATTTTCTTTCATCTTTAATTCAATATTTGCGACTCCTAAACCCCTTCTAACATTTTCATTTTTGAGTTTTATCCCTCACGATATGTCGACTTATCAAAATAAACATTCACATTTATGCTACTCTCATCTTCCTACAAATTTCCTTACTAAAAGCCTAACATATTAATCCATAGAATAGCATTGGTCTAATAATAACCCAATAAAACTTTTTCCTTAACTAATCAAATTTATATTTTATTGAAATATTAATTGAATTTTATTCTAATTTTAAAATAACAATGACAAAAAAGGAGTTAACATTGGTTGGCTAACTAGATCTTTAAAGAAGTTTAAGAGATAATCATCAAACATTGACTATGACTATATTCACAAGACATCAGCCCGCAATCTTAGTTCTTGTCCATAATACTTAAGTTAAAAGATCATTTAAAAGCATTGCAAAGCAAGATTTATTTACCTCTTTCAGAGCTCTTGAGAGATCTTCCATAGTCAACACAAGACGCTTGTCCTATTACAGAAGCACAAGGAAATATTAATGTCGTTTTCTACCATTCCACCACCATAACACCCTATAAGTTTGTCTGCGAGGAGAGGAGGGGGCATCACAAGCCCATTTGCGAAATAACAATAAGCATCAACATACCTTTTGTTGCTTATCTCTTTTGTCTTTGATCACAGATGATTGTCTTGCTTTACAGTGCCTGCATTTGTGTGTCAAAGTATGTATAATTGTCATCATCAAAGACCTAATAAAAATGCTTCAATAAAAAAATAAAAAAAAAACTATAAAGCATTATAACATATGCAATGACAAGTGACATTTAGCCAACACATTACTTTGTTTCACATTTCATTGGAAATAACCTCTGTAAAAACACAAACATGGGTTTCTGTTCCTTTAGTCGTGTAGCTATTATGTAACACTCCCTCGTCCCAATCTACTTCATACCAAGGGTTTTGGGTACCAATCATAACAACTTTGACCAAAAATTTTCAATAATAATTTTTTATTTTTAAAAAAAATATATAATAAAAGATATTAGAAGTCAAAGTTGGGGTTGAAACATTGTTGTTAAAATCGTGATTTTGATCTACGATTCTACAATTTTACGATCCAAAATCAAGCTAGCAATTTGAATCGTAGCTAGAATCTTAAAGTAGTAGAATCTTATGATTCTAGTTGGAATAAAATTTTTAGAGGTAGAATGATAACACGATTCTATGATCCTACGATTTAACGATCCGATTCTATAAATTTAGTATCAATTATTGCTAATTTTTCTTATGTACCATCTTTTACTAATCTCTTTTACATATACACATAAATTTTAAATGTTCCATAATGAAAACTTTTAAAAAATAAATTTCTTAATCGCTATGAAGATTTAAACTAATTATTAAAAAGCTTTTGTTATATTCTTAAAAATAAAGTCAAAGAAACTTTAATTCATAAATTTAAACTTTGAAAATGGATAATAATGATAAGAAACTAGATATTTTTAATATATTCTAGTTTATTTGTAGAATCGTACGATTCTATGATTCGATTCTACCTCTCTAAACGATTTTAAGTAGAATCCTGATTTTAACAACTTTGGGTTGAAATTCATTTATTTATTGATGTTCTTCATAGATTTCAAATTCCGAAGGCATCATATATCAAGAGGCACACTGACACAAATGGCCTCAGCATAAGGTCACAAACTTTGAGGGCCTAATGAAACAATAGTTTCTCACCAATAACCAGACTATGGTTGATCATCTAATTCTACCTAACTTTTATATCAAGAAGTAACAACTAATAAATAAATCAACTCATTAATAACAGTAGCAAGAAGCAACTGTAGGTCTTTTCATTGCATTCCAAAGATCCAAAGGTATTGAAGACTAGTAGACATGCTATTTCGAAAAGGGCAGAACAAAACGAAAAAGCACTCAGGCCACAGCCTGCTTCATACAACAGTAACCTCCAATAAAATTATACGGCACCAATAACCCCTGGTTTAAATACCTCCAATAAAATTATATGGCAAAAATAATCCCAGTTTTAATAACTGCGAAGGAGAATTTCACAAGCTGAATACAGAAATGTTACTCATACAACTCAACTCACATTATTCAAAGACTTCATTCAACATGCACGATATTTGGATTCCACCACACAAATTAGCTACACTAATTAAGTTATAATTTAAAAGATATCACAGCAAGATGAAAAGAGCAAGAAACATACTGCAGAGAATCTGTGGCAACCTCTGTTATAAACTTTTGAGTAGCAACAGCAACAAGTCTAATCCTGGAAAAAGGTCAGAACTCAGCAATTCATACAGAAACAACAAGAAGGGAAAAAATTTGTTTTACTTGTAGCTGTTCAATCAATATAACTGCTATAACTGGGCAGTTTACCCCTCAAATCTTAACAAAACTCATGGAGATGGGGTTTTTATGCTATATAAACAGCACTACTGAGGGTGCACTGTTGGTTGTGCATTAAGCTAAATATTGACTGACGCCAAGCCCTATGAAATTCTAAACAAAACAATAATTGAACAGAATTTCAAGATTGCTATGATATAAGTCAATCCAACATGTCCATTTAAAGCGTCAATTTGACATTATCAATACACTATCCTATTTCCTATGCCAATTCACATCAACAAATAAATTTACCTCTTCTAAAGCGTGAAAAGTGATCGTCATAAATTATTTCTAGCTTAACAATATGCGTTTCAAAATAAGCATAAACCAAACTAAACAGATTTACTTTCAAACGTCAACCTTTTACTAACCTTAATAGTGAAACGCACACTGTTCATACATTAAAAAAGTTTAAAACAATACTCATCTCATCTCAAAGTGACAACTAATTTAGCATTTTGTAAGAAAACAACATGAAAAAGAATACCTACAATCGAACATCGGGACATTGAAAACCGCTTTTAGCGAGATAATGCTCCACCAATTCGTCAGGAACCTAAAAATACAATTGCAACAATCTCATGAAAAAATTGAGCGAAAATCATTGAAAAACAAAGAATTGACGAACAAAAAACGATACTAAGTAGAACAAAGCAATTACGGTAGGAGTAAAGTCCATCAAGGAAGCAAGAAAGTCGGAAAGGGCAGCATCGTCGTCGTGTCT
>NC_080063.1:9849174-9886674 GCF_026212465.1 Amaranthus tricolor | reverse complement strand
AAGTATTTCAGATGATGCAAATCAAATGTGGGTGACTATGGCGGAAACCATTCGTAAGGTGGCAAAGGAAACATTAGGGGAGTTGACAGGGAAACCAAGGGTGTACAAAGAGTTGTGGTGGTGGAACAAAGAGGTGCAAAAGAAGTTAAACGACAAAAACAGGAGATTCAAGGAGCTTATGGCTTGTACGGAGGAGAAAGATCGGATACAAAAGAAAGAGAGGTATAAAGAAGCAAAACAGGAGGCAAAGAAAGCAGTAGTAGAGGCAAAGAGTCGAGCGTTTAAAGCCTTTTATCAAAAGCTTGATACCAAAGAGGGGGAGAAATATATTTTTAAGTTGGCTAAAGCCAGATCTAGGCAGAGGAAAGATCTAGGAACAATGAGGTACATAAAGGATGAGAGTGGATGAGTACTCCTTAGATAAGAGGACATCAAATTAAAATGGCATCAATATTTTTTCCAACTACTCAATGAGACTAGGGGTCTAACTAAGGAAATTCGACAAACTTCGGCCATCCAAAGAACACAGGTTCATGGGTCGTTTAGTGGTATAACCACGGTGGAAGTAAGAGAAGCTATCAAAAAGATGGAGGGATTTAAGGTAGTTGGACCTGATAACATTCCGATTGAGGTGTGGAGGGGTTTAGGAGAAGAGGGCATTCATTGGCTTACTAAACTCTTTCATGCCATCTTGAGATCTAGTAAGATGCTGGAAGAATGGAGGGTTAGCACAATTATCCCACTGTTTAAGAACAAGGGCAATGCATAAGAATTCGGGAACTATAGGGGTATCAAACTTCTAACCCACACAATGAAAATGTGGGAAAGAGTGATTGAGAAAAGAATTTGACGAGAGACGGTGGTTAGAGAGAACCAGTTTGGATTCATGCCGAGAAGATTAACCACCGAGGCAATTCATCTTTTGAGGAAACTGATGGAACAGTATAGGGAGCGAAAGAAGGATTTGCATCTGGTATTCATTGACCTGGAGAAAGCGTATGATAGTATACCATAAAGCATCGTTTGGGATTGCTTAAGGAATAGAGGTATTTCACAAAGGTACATGTAACACCTTGAGATTTCCCGACGTCATTAATTAATATTTTAACAATTTTTGGGTATTTTATAATTATGTTAAATTAATTTAGAAGTAGTTTTAATAAACTCCTTTCATATACGTACAAATTTAAATATTAACATATATTTATATTAAAAATACAATTAGAATTTCTAAATAAAGAGGTTCGAATCAAAATTATTATTTTATTAATATGTGTGAGTACACAAAGGTGAGTCTCTTAGTTAAGCCTCGCAAGAAAATGAATCTAGATTAAATAAATAAATGAATAAAACATAATAATAATAATAACCATGATAAAAAGGACACAAAACCCTCGTTGCTACCCCACAAGCCGTCAGTCCCTCCTTCTTCCTTCTCCCTCTTCCTCTGCTCCCTGTGACACCATACTCCCTCAAAGCCTCACGTTTGAAGCCTCCCAACAGCACCACCAGCCTTACTCACGGCAGCCGGCAGCTGGAAGGCTGCTTCTCTCCTCCTTCACGGCAGCGAGCAGCAGGTAGGCTGCGTCTCTCCCCATCACCAGCAGCTCAGCTACTGTACCGCCAGCAGGGGATAGTCCGTGTGACTCCTTCTCCCCATTTCACATAGTGAGTCATCACCACCACAAAAACCACCTACCTCCTTGTCCATCTCCTAGTTTCACTTTTGTGAGCCATCGCTTCTCTTTTCTCTAATTAATTTTCTAGTTTTATTTGGAGTTTTATTAAGTGTATTGAGTTTGATGTTGGTTTTGTGTTAACTTCATTGAATCTTTTTGGTGGGTAAGAATTTAATTGATGAATTCAACATGTTTATGACTTAGGGTTTGAAGTGTGATTTGAAATTATGGGTTGTGAGTTGATTTTGTATTAGTTTCTTTGAATCTTAGTATGGGTAGTAATTAAATATGTTATCTTTGAACACGAAACGATTAGGGCTTGGATTTAGAGATGAAACTACTAATAATATGTTTTGTACTATATTTTGGTGATGATTGGTTTAAATAACTTTAAAAGTTGTTTTAAGATTTGGTCGATTGGTTATTATTGTGAATAATTAGTAATAGTGATGATGTTAGTTGACTATGAAAGTGATTTTGATTGATTAAATCGAGAATAATAGCTAATAATTGTTGTGGTTTGATTGTTGTGAATTACAAATACCCTTATTAGGTTGTTATTGAATTTATAGATACATGATATTAGTAAGCCACGAGCATAATGTCAACTTATCGTCGATGGTTGGTAAAGTTAATTATCGTGTTGTTTTAGGTAACGTGAGCCGATATGCTCAAAATTAGTTAATGTAAAGAAACGATTCACACATACTTCTACTTTAAATTGATGAAAAGACTTATGTTGTGTTGAGTTAATGATTTTGACTTGTATTGAATGAGTTGTGTGCGTGCTAGGGTAATCGGAAACTCATGTTGAATGGGTGATAGCGGTTACTTTGGCATTTAGTTTGGTATGGCAAAGTAGTTAAGAGAACTTATTATTTCTACTCATAACTTATATAGGTGCCTATTTCGTACGAGGAAAGTAGAGCCTTAGTCGGGTGTTTTGTGACTTTTGATCATGCGGTAACGCTTACAGGTACGTATACGCAGTAACTAACCCTTATATGCAATTTTCTTTAAGATATCATTGTTTATTGTGATAATATACATTGCATTGAAACTATGAGATACTAGTGAGTACACTTTATATGAATAGCTATCAATTATGAAATTCTTGCGCTTAGAATAGCTATAGAGAATGAGAGTGTTAGTAAGAGGCGGGGACCACCCCCCTTATTTATTTAACAATTAGATTATGCCTTAATTGGAGTTAGAATGACTCTTTTATAGGTGAATTTCATATTTTGTTGAATGGCTCAGTGGGTTTTGACGTGCTGCTATCCTAGGGCGCTCATTAATAGTCGAAAGTGGAAGTTATTCCCATCTGATAAAGTATTAGATTATGATTAGCTAGCGTGACTCAACTGGATTATGTCCGGTTGATTTAGTAGTCCCCTAGGTGAGGTTCGACGGGACCACCGTAAGGGGGGTATGAGCATGCTTGGGTCATCGGGCGCCGGG
Organism: Amaranthus tricolor; assembly: GCF_026212465.1. Lineage (NCBI taxonomy): Eukaryota > Viridiplantae > Streptophyta > Magnoliopsida > Caryophyllales > Amaranthaceae > Amaranthus > Amaranthus tricolor. Next base: position 9,883,534 of record NC_080063.1, on the reverse strand, counting down.
TGGCCGATACCGCCCCTTGACCGAGGTGTTACCATGCGGGCCTTGCAAACCCCAATATGGTGGCCTCTTCACTGGTTTAGTACCCCAGTGTGTTAGTTTTTCCCGAAGGTAGGACCCGGGAGGGTCAGCCAGAGGGGGCATGAGCTCATACTTTGCCATGGGCGCCGGGTGGCCGATAACGCCCTTGGCCGTGTCACTATGCCAGGAAGTAGAGAAAAGATCCACTGATATAAAGTTATTCAGTGATAGAAAGTTTATTCATTAGTCGAAAGTTATTTAATGATAGAAGGTTCATTCTTTGATAGAAAGCTTACACATTGATAGAACGTTTACTCTTTGATAGAATATTTACTCATTGATAGAACATCTACTTATTGATAGAATAGTTTATACTTGTGAGAAGTGTTCCTAAGTTAAGTTATCTCAAGGGTATTGCAGACTATGATCACACTTACCTTAAGATAGACAAGCTCTATAAGGTCATGTGTTAGGTATTCTGTTAATGCCTTGGTCGAGTTGAACTATACGTAGTTTACAAGAGTTTATGTTTGAAAAGAGGAGCGTGAAGACCTGCATTCTACCCAAGAACACATGGTTCGGGTTGGAAAGCACGTAATGAAATTAAGAAGTATAAGTGGCCGATAAACGGTTACTATCTGTGCTTGCGTCTTATGAACTCATCTTATGTTGTTTTATAATATAATGTTATCAAGTAGTTGGCCTTATTATATTTGATGCTAGTTACTGACGTGTACGTGTTTGTGTTTATGTTTGATTGTTGATGACTTTCTATGATTTTCCTACTAAGACACATTGGCCTTTGGTCTAATGTCGAGCAGCAGGAGGATCATAGACAGGCGTAGCAGGTACTGGAGCTTCTTTTGCATTGCATTGCATTTGGGGAGAGTGATGAGGGCGAAGCATAACCTGTGTCATACCGTTATCTTTCGATTTTGTAGCTCTTGTTACCTTTTGTAAACTTTGGTTGTATATGTTTTGTTATGAGGCCTTGTATCCTCCCTCGTATATTTGTATTTTCGCTACGTAGTTTATAACTCTGTATGGTTTTAAGGAGTTAAGTCTTTTTAAAACGCAAACGTTGACACTGGAACCACGATCCATGTTTGGCATGTTGATTTGAGAAGCCGGCGACGAATCATTCCGCCGTGACATAGTTTTGATAGGCCGTTGGTGCCTTTATTTTATTAGCTTCTAAATAACTTTTGTTTTTCTACAAAGGTGCACAGTTTTAAGGCAGATGCTGCCAAAATTTCCACTCACCTTTTTAAAGTTAATATTTAACGTTTATCTAAATTCTTTTCCTTTTCTTTTATGTAACACCCGAATTTCCTCCCGTCCTTTACGGTTTTGGTTTCGTTAAGGGGTCGAAAATTCAGGGGTGTTACAGTACATTGAGGTAATACAAGACATGTATGACAGAGTTTCGACTAACATTTAAACACCGATGGATATGACAGAGTCTTTCCCAATTAAAGTGGGCCTACATTAGGGATCAACAGTAAGTCCTTTTAGTTTTTACAGTCATTATGGAGGAAATCTCTAAATCAATCTAGGAGACCGTACCATGGTGCATACTTTTCGCTGACAACATTATTATGGCCACAAAAACTAAGGAGGAGGCTAATAGTAAATTGGAAGAGTAGAGGAAAGCGTTGGAAGGCAAGGGGTTGCGCATAAGCCGTACGAAGGCAGAATACTTGCGATGCGACTTCAGTGGGATAGAATCGATAGGGGAGCCAGAGGTGACCATAGGGGGAGAATTTGTTACATGTACGTCCTAGTTCAAACATTTGGGATCGGTGATTCAGAATAATGGGGTGATTAATGGAGACTTTTCTAATCGTATACAAGCGGGATGACTTAAGTGGCGAGCAACAACCGAAATCACGTATTATTATGTGTTCACATATCAAGTCCACTCAACACCATCAAGACACCACTGTAATTCAAAATATTAGATATTAATCCTTAATAACTTAATGCTCCTTGATTCTAAAAACAACTAGTAACTTTACATCCCATTTCAAACTGTTTGCAAGTTTCAAACAGAAAATCCGACTTCACCACTACATCTGAAAGGCATCAATTACCTTGGGTACAAAATTTCTTAACGAAGAAACCACCGTAAGTATGTTTTACATATTTTAACGTCAAAACAAGCCTGAAAAGTCACTTTTTCGGCCATTTTAGCATTCTTATGAACTTATTACAAACAACCTTAATTTTCTTATTGATTGAGACTTTACGTCCTTCAATAGTAATACCGCAAGTGCATGGTATAGTGTATTACGTTAGCAAGTACGGGTTGAATCCACAAGGAGTGGGGTGTATATCAAGCTAGGGATTCTCAATCAATTAGTTGGTTCAACAACGTATATATAGATGTTTGTTGGTGTAATTAATTAAAAGAGGCAAATAAAGACTAAAGCTAAAACAAAGTATAAAACAAGTAAAGATGCTAATTAACGAAGAACATAAGATCAAAGGCAATAAAAACACATCAAAAGGTAAAACGATGATAAAGAGGCAAACGCTAGGCTTTCTCACCAAAGTAGTGTTTACTAATCTTCAACCTAAGGTCATGGATATGGTTTATGGGGAAGAACACATCTTGGATACTAATGTTCTCTCTCGAGCAACAAAAGCTTCTTAAAACATACTCAACTACCTATTCTCATGGAGCTAAGCATATTTTAAGATATGGAGCACACATTCATCATTTCCAATTAAAGCATCTTCCTATTCTCATGGAGATGTCTTAACTTTTAAGCATAGATTATTGTTAAAAATCGACTCTCGCCCTCAATTCAACGACACTACAACATGATAGAAAAAATCAATCTTAAACCATAAACAACACAACCAAGCCAAAGGTAAAGAAAGCAATTCAAACTACATACATGGTGATGATGCCTAGCCTAAGCAAAAATAAACTACTCACTCATACTCATATTGAAAGTGTAGATTGGAAACAAGCCAAGAATCATAAATGAATAAATTAAACTAATGTATCCTAAAGAGATGAGTGTAATATAAGTTGAAGAACTACAAGCCCGAATATATGAAACTAAAGGCAAACAATCAAAGATGACTAAGTGACATGAATTGAAAACACTATAAGGAAAGATAGAAGTTACTCTTTTAGGTTCAATCTAAGGACGATGATTTAATGATTCAAAGTAATACCTTCCAAAAGCTTCAATAATAATACATCAATGGTTAAAGAATCCAAGTTGCAAAATATTAAAATAAAGGATAAAGTTAAGATTGTATTTGGAAATTGAAAGTACTTGATTGAATTAAAAGGGGAATTATGCTAAACACTAATTCTTAATTGAAATGAAAGCAAAGCTATGATGAATACATAGAAATTACTCAAAATGAAAGGTGAAAACTAGGATGCCTAGCTCCATCTTCCTCTTCTCTATTTATAGACTTCAAAAACAAGTGGGGGGTGGTGGTTTCATGATTGCTCCACCACCCCTAGGTTGTAGGAGGGGGTGCCACCCCTAATGGATAGGTAGGGTGGCTGGCAGTCTTAGCAGCAGCAATTAAAAGCAACAAATGTAATTGGACCTCGAATGATATTTAAAAAGATCGCAAAAGCTGCTGCCGCCCATCTCGCTCAACCCGAGCGGAGCCCGCTCGACTTGGTCGAGCGAGCATCAGGTACACAGGTCAAAATTATTAAAAACACAACATTTACCAAAAAAGGCTCCGCTCGACCCATTGAAAATGCTCCTGTTGACATTCTAAAGCTACTGGAAGTGAATAGTACTTTCGCTCGACCTGAGCCAACATCGCTCGACTGGGTCGAGCGGCCTACAGGATAGTCCTGTTCAGCTTCTATCTCTAATACAAGTTTTTTGTATGCTCGAGCAAGCTTGGCTCGACCCAATTTTGGCCGAGTGGGCTTAGAATGGTCTACTTTAGCTCATTTTGGCCTTGTTTCCTTGACTTGGGTCATCAAGGCTTTGATTACTTGAGCTTTCAGAGTTCAATGACTATTGTATGTGCCAAATGTACTTGGTTTGTGATCGGTTTTGACGAAAATTACCTAAAATATACACAAAACCAAAATACTCAACCAAGCGTAAAATCCCAAATAAAGCAAGCATAGTTATGCAAAATCGTAATACAATAAATTTAAATAATAGGGATAAAATATGAATAAAACAAATTCCCCCAAGCCAAGCCCTTGCTTGTCCTCAAGCAAGTGTATAGTCAAGAGTGAGAAGTAAGACAAAGAACAACAAAAATGCACAAAATGGATCTAGGTGACCTATAAATATGAAAGCACAAGCCATGAATATCAAAAGGTGTATAATAGGTTAGCAAACTGTGATTATTAATTCTAAAAGCTAGAAGTACGCACTTGATTCCACAAATCATCCTCAAAACAAGTCATCAAGCGAGGATCTCACCAAACTGAGTCTAAGACTCCCAAACCGATCACAATGGGTATAAGTGGACCGCACTTTTGTGTATGTTAGCCAAGCTGAGCAACCACACTCAAGTATTAAAAGTTACACTCATTCCCCCATCCTATGGCTCAAAGTGATTTGAGCCTCTAAATTAAAAGTTAAGACATCTCCATGAGAATAGGTAGATGCTTTGATTGGAAAGGTTGAATGTGTGCTTCATATCTTAAATTATGCTTAGCTCCATGAGAATAGGTAGTTGAGTATGTTTAGGAAGCTTTTGTTGCTCGAGAGTAGGGATGGTCATGGGGCGGGTCTGGCCAGACCCGGACCCGGACCCTGACCCTATTTTTTTTGGATCCAGACCCGAATCCGGACCCTAAGGGTCTAAAATTTTCAGACCCGGACCCGGACCCTACGGGTCTGACAGGGTCTAGGGTCCTTAATGGGTCTTATACAAAGCCTCTTTGATTTGTCAAAATTGAACCTTTTTCGAGTTTTTTTTTATTTTTGTAAGCAACTTATTATCGTATTACAAATACTTGTTCGAGTCCATGAAATTCAAATACAAAATAATTACTAAAACGTAAAAACACTTGTCTAAATACATGATTAAAATCAAATATAAAAGACTAAATGAGAAACATAGTGTATATTTCATAACATTAAAAATTACAATCCATAAAAATTAAATTTTGATCAATCTACTTCAACTTCATCAAGATCCTAAAGGAAATATCAAACAAGTATAAGTTAGTTTTTGAGAATGTACTGGATTTTTGAGATTTTAGAATGAAAATGGCCCACTCCCAGTCCACGCCCATCCATTCATAACATCATAATTCAAAAATATAAAATTTTAAATTTTAAAGTTTAGGGTCCGGGTCCGGGTCTTCACCTTAGGACCCGGACCCGGACCCGTCAAAATAATTTTGGATCCGGACCCGGACCCGGATCCGACGGGTCTCAAAAATTAAGACCCAGACCCTTATAAAAGGGGCGGGTCCGGGGCGGGTCCTACAGGGTCCTGGACCCATGACCATCCCTACTCCCATCAGGCATGGCATATTCCCGAAGGGATTTTTGGTGTTCTATTGCCATTTTTCGTTGTTCCCTTCTCCTTCTTCTTCTCCCAATTTCAGGATTTATAGGTACAAGATTTTCTTGTCCTTGAGACCTAGTTTGCATACACTATACTCAAAAATCGGGTTCAAGTGCAAAGTGAAGAGAAATAAATTAACCCCCACTCCTTATGAATTGGACCCGTACTTGCCGACGTACTACGCTACGCGGTGCACTTGCGGTATTACTATTGAAGGACGTAAAGTCCCGGTCAAGTTTTTGGCGCCGTTGCGGGGGAATGGCGACTTCGTTAATTGATTTTCTTGATTAGTTAGTTCATTGTTCTTTATAATTTTGAGTTGTTTTCATTTTATTTCTCTTCACTTTGCACTTGAACCCGATTTTTGAGTATAGTGTATGCAAACTAGGTCTCAAGGACAAGAAAATCTTGTACCTATAAATCCTGAAATTGGGAGAAGAAGAAGGAGAAGGGAACAACGAAAAATGGCAATAGAACACCAAAAATCCCTTCGGGAATATGCCATGCCTGATGGGAGTAGGGATGGTCATGGGTCCAGGACCCTGTAGGACCCGCCCCGGACCCGCCCCTTTTATAAGGGTCTGGGTCTTAATTTTTAAGACCCGTCGGATCCGGGTCCGGGTCCGGATCCAAAATTATTTTGACGGGTCCGGGTCCGGGTCCTAAGGTGAAGACCCGGACCCGGACCCTAAACTTTAAAATTTAAAATTTTATATTTTTGAATTATGATGTTATGAATGGATGGGCGTGGACTGGGAGTGGGCCATATTCATTCTAAAATCTCAAAAATCCAGTACATTCTCAAAAACTAACTTATACTTGTTTGATATTTCCTTTAGGATCTTGATGAAGTTGAAGTAGATTGATCAAAATTTAATTTTTATGGATTGTAATTTTTAATGTTATGAAATATACACTATGTTTCTCATTTAGTCTTTTATATTTGATTTTAATCATGTATTTAGACAAGTGTTTTTACGTTTTAATAATTATTTTGTATTTGAATTTCATGGACTCGAACAAGTATTTGTAATACGATAATAAGTTGCTTACAAAAATAAAAAAAAACTCGAAAAAGGTTCAATTTTGACAAATCAAAGAGGCTTTGTATAAGACCCATTAAGGACTCTAGACCCTGTCAGACCCGTAGGGTCCGGGTCCGGGTCTGAAAATTTTGGACCCTTAGGGTCCGGATCCGTGTCTGGATCCAAAAAAAATAGGGTCCGGGTCCGGGTCTGGCCAGACCCGCCCCATGACCATCCCTAGATGGGAGTCTAGGGTCGAGTATTGTTCAACCAACCATCACAGCCGCAAATTATGAGATCAAACCAGCTTTCTTTCAAATTATTACTCAGAATCAATATGCCGGCACTGAGATGGAGATCCAAACGACCACCTAGATGAGTTTGTGAACAAGTGTGGCACTGTGAAATATCAGAGGATTTCTGATCAACAAATGAAGCTGATTTGTTTCCCCCTACTCACTTCGTGGTGAGGCAAGAGATTGGTTAAGATCTGAAGGGCCAAACAAGTATCGCACTTGGGAGGCATTATCTAAGGCTTTCCTTGCTTGATTCTTTCACCAGCTAAAACTGCTAAACTACGTAATGATATCACCTCATTCCATCAAGTTGATGGTGAAGCATTATACGAGGCTTGGGAAAGATATAAAGGGTTACAAAGGAAGTGCCCGCATCATGAAATCCCATACTGGCTCTTAATTCAGAGTTTTTATAATGGTCTTAGGGACGAGATACAAATTTCAGTAGATGCTGCAGCTGGAGGAACATTGATGGCCAAAACTCCTGAGGTAGCCAAGCAGATAATCGAGGAAATGTCCTCGAACTTCCATTTGAGAGATAAAAGGAATACCAAGAAAGGTGGAAAATATGAAGGGGATGCATTACTTGCCATTCAAAACTCTGTCCATGCATTGTCAAGGAGGATGGGCCCGTTGAGTGTAGGGAACACACTAAAGGCTTGTGAAGTGTGTGCAATCCAAGGTCATTCCCCATCAGAGTGTGCAGCAGCAGAATCGTCATCAAGCCAACAAGTTAATGCAGTGTATAACCAAAGGAAGCCACCGTTCAATCCATACTCCAACACTTATAATGAAGGTTGGAGGCATCATCCTAACTTTTCATATAAAAATCCCAATGCATCATTGAACCCACCATTATATCACCAACCTCCACCAACATATGACCAAAAACCCCCAGGGTTTCAAAGACCTCCACCACAAAACTCACCGCAAAAATCAAATTTGGAGTCCATGATGGAGAACTTCATTGCCAATCAGTCCAAGAATAATCCTGATACTTTTAGTGTCATTCAGCAGATTCAAGCACACAACAAAATCATTGATAATCAGATGGCACAGATGGCGCAGCAAGTAAGCAATCTTTCCAAACCCAGTGGACAGCTGCCAAGCAACATCTAGAAAAACCCCTCCGCGTATGTAAATGTAGTCACACTAAGAAGAGGCACCGCCTATAATCCTCCACCCATGTTTGTTGTTGAGAATGGAGAAGAAGAGGTGGTAATAGAGGAAGAAGCACCTGATGAGGGGGAAAAGGAGGAACAACTAACACCTGCCCCTGAGAAGAGAAAGGAGCCCACCACTGATGTATATGTACCTCATGTTCCTTTCCCACAGAGATTAGTGTATTGCAAGCTTGAAGAAAAATATGGGAAGTTTTTAGAAGTTCTGAGTAAGCTTGAAACAAACATTCCCTTCATAGATTCTATCAAGGAGATGCCTTCTTATGCAAAATTTCTGAAGGAGGTATTATCTAACAAAAGAAAGTTTCCGAAAACAGGCGTAGAAACACAAAGAGGAGAATGCAACGCTATCTTAGAGTGCAAGGTGCTGAAAAAAGAAGCTGACCCCGGGAGTTTCACCATTCTAGTCAAATTTGGTGAAGTTTTGGTAAATAAAGCACTTGCTGATTTGGGAGTTAGTATGAGTATCATGCCGCTGTCTTTATGCAACAGGATCAATGCGGAGATCAAGCCAACAAGGATGTCTTTGCAGCTAGCCGATAGATCAGTAATGTTTCCAGTTGGAGTTGTTGAAGATTTGCCAGTTCAAATAGGGAAGTTCTATGAGCCTTGTGATTTTGTGATTATGGATATTATTGAAGATCATGTCATACCTATCATTCTTGGAGAGATTTTTTGAAGACTGCACGAGCTGTTTTTGATGTGTTCAATGACAAGCTTACATTGAACATCTTGGGGGAGGACGTTGAGTTTCATCTTCCATCAATGATGAAAGGACCCGCTGATGAATCACTATGCAGAGCAGAAGTGGCAAGGTTTGAGATTATGCATCCACAGTATGATGACCCTTTGAGGTCAATCTTAGAAGCAGTTGAGGATGAAAGGTGCTTGGAGGCCGTAAATTTGAAGAAGGTATTAGATGAACCAGATTTCTATATGGAACGAGTGACGGAGACAGTTTTGGAGGCTTTTGTGACAGTTAAACAAAAGAGAACCACGCCTCCTCAGGTAGATCTTAAACCTCTTCCCTCTTCATTAAAATATGCTTATTTAGGAGAAAATGAAACTGATCCAGTAATTGTTAATGCTGAATTAAATAATACCCAACTTGACCAATTGATTGCATTGATTAAAAATTTCAAGAGTGTCATAGGGTACTCAATAGATGATATCACTGGTATAAGTCCATCTTTTTGCATGCATAGAATATTTCTTGATGATGATCATGCCACATCTATAGAACCTCAAAGGAGATTGAATCCTAATTTGAAAGATGTTGTGAGAAAAGAGGTTCAGATATTACTTGACGCAGGCATAATCTACCCTATCTCTGATAGTAGGTGGGTTAGCCCCGTACAAGCAGTGCCCAAAAAGATTAGCATAACTATTATAAAAAATGATAAGGGTGAATCAATATCCACTAGAACAGTTACGGGTTGGAGAATGTACTTAGATTACAGAAAATTAAATAAAGCAACCCGTAAAGATCATTTCCCTTTACCTTTAATAGATCAGATGTTGGAACGTTTGGCAAACCATTCATATTTTTGCTATTTTGATGGATACTCTGGATTATTCCAGATCCCTATCCATCCAGATGATAAGGAAAAGACTACTTTTACTTGTCCCTATGGGATCTTTGCATATCGAAGGATGCCCTTCAGTCTCTACAATGCCCTTGCCACATTCCAACGATGCATGATGGCCATTTTCTCTGATTTTATTGAGGATTTTATGGAAGTATTTATGGATGATTTTTCTGTGTATGGAACATCTTTCGAAGCATGCTTAAGCAACCTTGAAAAGGTGCTCCCTAGGTGTATGGAGACCAACCTCACCCTAAATTGGAAAAATTGCCATTTTATGGTACAACAGGGGGTAGTGTTAGGTCATGTTATCTCGGATGTTAGTTGGAAACCTACTTACGTTTACTCGACCATATCTTTACACTGTAAATGAATGGTTGTCTCTTATTTTATTACCATGACACACTCTCACCTTCCATGATATTTCTCTTGATTTACGACAAAATCTAATTATATACCAAAAAAATAAAAAATAAAAAAAATTCAAGTCGCACATTATGTGTACTACTTGGCCGAGACCAAGTCGCAGAAACTTTATAAATTAAACAATTAATATCAATGCTTACCTCGATATTTTTGGGATTAAATTCATCATCGATATCGTTTTAATGTTGAATTATACTTGATACTCTTAGTATATTTTTTGAGGGATGTTAAAGAGATAGATAAATGAAATAAATTAAGGACAATATAAAAAAGAAAAACTCTATATGTTATCACATAGTTTTTTAAGAAATGATAGTGGTAGCAATTCTTAAAACAAATTCAACAAATAGCAATTTCGTTATTAATTTACACAAGATGTAACATTATCATTACTTAAAATTAAATATGTTTTTGTTAAATTGATTTAAAAGTTTTATTAAATTACTGAAGTGCCTTGTAATTAAGTAGTTGTAGCATTTACTCCTTTTTCTTCCTACTTACCTTGAGGTTAAATTAACCAAGCAGCAGCTCCAAAAACATCAAAAACTATAATAATAGCCAAATTCTTCTTACTTAACCAATTACAATAATAGCTAACTCACGTTCTCATTCTCAAGTTGAACTATTTTATTTTTCATGCTACTGATTAGCTTTCCATGATCATTAACAATTAATCTTTGTAATTGTGTGCTCTCACATATCAAATTTAAAATTCTTCAAAAACCAAGTAAATCAAACTTTCCAATAATAATAAAAATATAACACGGAAGAGAAACTCTATTAACTAATGAACGATTCTTAAAAGGTTTATCACATACTTCCTGTCTTCTAAAATACTCGCTACATAATTATTTTTGATACTATTTATTGTTCAAACATATTTAATATATTGCATCTAATGTGTAAATAAATATATTCAAGTGGAATATTATTTAAATCGTCTAATCGCATACTTTCATAGTATTAAATCTTTATAATTTTTAAATGTGAATAGTTCAATATATAAATGATCAAAATAACATATTAGATTTCTAAATACATGCATAAATTGATGTCAGTAATTTGCTTCTTATATATAGTTGCAGCATCCTGTCATTATTTAAATAAAAAATATTGATTTGTTTGATTAGAATCATCAGAGAAAGTCTTAGTAATATACGGGTCTTTGTGGGTTAATAAATCACCCTTATATAGTAGAATATAATAGAGTAAGAGTTTTATTATTTTAATCTATCTTTTTTAATTTTGTTTATTTTAATATTATTTTTTTTTCTGTGGTTATCTACAAATCAGTTATTGATTAAAAGTTTTTGAAAATCATCATGTTTCTAGACAGTACATCTTAATTGACAACTTTGTACACAAACCCAACAAGTTCACTATGTTTCAGCAGCAGTAGATACGATGAACAGAAAGAAAAGAAGAAAATATAGAGTGAGTAGAGGACATTAATGGTATTTAATACCAATTAATGTCCATTTAATTTGACTATTGATCAGTTAAGTTAAATTGTACATGTTACAATTTGGAATTTTTTTTAAGAATTACTACAATCGTCGTTTTTTAAAACTAAGCGCTACAACATAAATTTCCCTATAAAATAAGTGTCATGAGGATAAACATATATAACTTAAGGGTGCTTGTTAAGAATACATCAAGATAACCTTTTAATTATACAACAAGTCATTTTGCATAAATAAAAACTGAAGATTGATATCAAATCAAATACTCTCTAGAGGTGGTGAATAGAGATTATACCCGTTTAAAATTTTTTCTGGAAGGTAAGCTCAAGAGCTTGTGAGACCTTTCAAAACAGTTTTTTGGAACTTTTTTAAGTCGAATAATAGATCTATGAAATATGTGCCAAAATAAACTTAAACAAGAACAAGGGATTTGTTAACGAGGTTCAGCTATTAATAGTCTACTCCCCGCCTATGGGTTCTCTTCCAACCCGTAGGATTCAACGTCTTTTATTAATGAGCATTAAGACAATTTAAAAAATATCTCTATCTTGTCTCACCACGTTCTTCCCTTTGAAGAACGTCTTACAAGTTCCATTAATAAAAATACAAATTCCAATCACACAAAAGAGACAACAAATTTGAATACTTTAAAAAGTATTCCAAGCTTAGGCATAATTATAATAAAAAATTCTAACTCTTTTTAACTATAAAACCTATTACAAATGAAAGAGTTAGATGAACTAAGTTTTATAATACTTTATGAGTACTAGATCTTAATTCAAAAAGAGAGAAAATTATGAGAAGTGTTGCTGTTAAAAATCAAAACCATATTTTTCTCAATTATATTACTAAGTGAACATGAATTGAAAAACATGATAAGAACAATCACTTAGATATTTTCACTAGTGGAAAAAAACGTATTTGCTGCTTATCATTTGCTGCGGTTTTTGTATATCCGCATTAATAAATAGGAAAAAGAATTAGAAAAAAAAAACAATTAATTGTTGCGGTTCTATGGTGTGACCGCAGCAAATACTAAGTAGCAGACTCAAATGCTGCGGTTGGTTGTGTGCCCGCAGCAAATAACAGACTTAAATGCTTCGGTTGATGGTGTGCCCGCAGCAAATAGTTCATGAAGAATGTTAACTGCTGCGGTTCTAGGCTATGACCACAGCAATTAAGTGTATTAAAATGGCGCCTTTTAAATTTTAACGTTTATATTTTCATGAGAAACCCTTCGGTTTCATTATACCACACGCACAAACGAATACATACACTAGTACAGCGGTTTTCCTTCTCCTTCGTTCCATTCCAGACTTCAAACTTCAATACTGTTCTTGTTCATTATCAAACTTCAAACTTTGAATTTTCATAAACTTCGAACACATACAGTACAGCTGTTTTCTTCTACTGTTCCTGTTCATCATCATTCTTCAAAATCGTACCGTTTGAAACCAAAGGCATTTTTGGTCTTGTTCATCTTCAAAACTCACGAATTAAGGTATTATTTCTCTTTTTAATTTCAATACATACGAAAAAACTTTAAAATGTGGTTTGTTAAATTACTGCATACGAATTATAGGGAATTATTATATTTCTCTTTTTAATGTGGTTTGCAAATTCAATACATACGAAAATTAGTGCTAATTTTTTTTTCTTTGTAGATTATTACATAACCCACGAAATTAAGGTAATTTCTATTTGTTTTGTAAATTTGCAAGTTTATATTTTTATTGTTTCTCTTGTAATTTAATAATTTAGTTAAAAATTGTGTTTGTTAATTAATTATTTGCATATTTAGTAATTATTTGTGAATATGGTTTGTGTGATTTGTTAATTATTTGCATATTTTGTTAGAAATGTGGTTTGTTGTTATACTTGTCTTTAATTATTAGAATTAGAATACTTAAATTTCTAATGTTAAATGATTTAATTTTATTATTTATATTTTGAATGTTATATTTCTAAGGTTATACAACGTTAATTATTCAAAGTATATATTTTTAGGGTTAAATATGCTTGTTATAAATAAGTATATATGTTTAAAAGTTGTGTATTAATTTTGTTTTGAATTAATTAATCACACTAATTAGGATAACAAAAGATTGTTCTTGGATGTATGGAAGGATTGAATCGTCGGAATTTATTGATGGCGTATTAGAATTTTGTAGTATTGCGGTTGAACATCAAGCTAGGACGGGGGAGTTGGTTTTTATTGCCCATGTGTCAGTTGTGGCAATGTATCAAAGGTAGATAGTGTTGATATCCTTAGGAAGCACATACTTTGACGTGGGTTTAGTCCTCAATATCATGTTTGGGTTTGGCATGGTGAGGAGGGAGTTTACAAAGAGAAAAATGAGTTGTTAAGGATGTCAATAATGTGACCGAGGTCAATGAGAATGTAGTAGATCATGTTGATGGGTATGAGACAGAAGAAGAGAATGTCGATGAGGATGTGGATCGTGTTGATGAGATGATGGAGGGAGTCGAGGATGAGTTAGGAAAACGTCCTCATGTTTTTGACTTGTTGACAGATGCTTCTCAAAAGCCTTTGTACCCTGGATGTACAAAGTTCACCAAACTAACAGCAGTGTTGACAATTTTCAACATTAAGTCAAAGTTCAATTGGAGTGACGCTAGTTTCACAATGTTATTAGAAGCGTTAGGTGAGATGCTTCCTGAGGGAAATGAACTTCCAAAGTCGACATATTATGCCAAAAAGCTCATGTGTCCTTTATACCTAGATTCAAGCGCTTGTTTTCTATAAAGAAAGATGCGTTAAATTTGAGGTGGCATGCAGATAAGGTGAAGAAATGTTACTTGCTCACACATCCATCTGATTCTCCGGAGTGGAAGAGTATTGATTGGTTGCAAAAGACTTTTGGGGATGAGGTACGTAATTTAAGGCTCGGACTATGTACGGATGGAATGAACCCATTCGGCAATCTTAGTTCTCAACATAGTACTTGGCCGGTACTTTTAGTGATCTATAATTTGCCACCTTGGTTGTGTATGAAGCGTAAGTACATATGCTTTCGCTTCTTATCTCGGGTACTAAACAACCTGGCAATGACATAGATGTATATCTTGCACCTCTCGTTGAGGATTTGAGAAAGATGTGGGATGAAGGCGTTTCAGTGTTTGATGTATATGCTAATGAGGAGTTCACCTTGCGTGCAATGCTTTTATGCACCATTAATGATTTTCCGGCATATGGAAACTTATCAGGGTATAAGAACAAAGGGAAGAAAGCATGCCCAATATATATCGATGACATGGAATCCACGTGGATTCCTAAGTGCAAACACTTATTCATGCACCATGGAAAGTTCCTCCCACGAGACCACCAATATCGTAAGAAGAAGAAGTTGTTCAACGGGGAGGTTGAGGACCGTGTAGCTCGTCGACCGTTGACCGATTTTGGGGGCTGACCGTAGCAAATAATGCCCTTTTTTGATGCGGTGTTAAACCGCAACATTTAAAATAGGCCATTTGCTGCTATCACTATTTCTTGGGGCCAAAATCGCAACAAATAAATGGCCAAAAAACCGAAGCAAATGAAGTTTTTTCCACTAGTGTTTATAAATCACGATAAGTTGTAATTAAACAAAAACTTTTTAAGACATTCAACTGTTTCAAATCAGAATAGTGAACATGATATAACATAACCAATAAAATTATATGCATGGATAATAAATCATTAATACAATAAAACATTATCCACAAAACACAAGTAAACAATTATCCAACCACAAGACATGCAAAGATACAATTATCAATATTAAATTGTAACATCATATGACATTCTCATATTATAAAAGTTAAAAGTTAAAGTCAAATATCCAAACAAATATCCAATCATTAATACATGAAACGACATGAACTGGAACATAAACAATCAAGCAACAATCAAGCAAACCAACAATCAAGCATGCAAAGCAACAAAAATTAAACCGACAACATAAAAATTTAAAAATTTGAACTATTACAATAATTTCTCCCCCTTTTTGACTTTCATCAAAAAGAAACAGGGATTAACATGTTTGGGATTGTATTTTTGTTTTTTTTAAAAAACAATGTTCATCAACCAACATAATAAACTACTTCTTGGACCGAGTCTTCCTCTTCTTGGAAGCCTTAGATTTTCCAGATGAAGTGGTGACAAGGGTAACTGTGGTGTGTTCTTTGAGTTAGGGTTCAAGGCGAGAAAGATTTTTACGATGGGATATTTTGAAGATCCTTTTTTCGGATAAGGATAAGTGTGTGTACAACTCATACTTTCCATGAACTTTAAACATACCAAGGGGAGGGAACACATTGCTAGAAAGGGATTAAGGGCCAGAGTAATCTACTTCCTCCAAATTAAAGTGTAAATTAAAATGATCAAAAATTATGGTCAGGAGATTAGCATAAGGAAGTGCACTGTTACGAAGAGGAGAACTACAAAAATGCATAGTTGAGATGATAAGAGAGGCATAATCAACAGTTTTTAGTGATGCAACCTTCCACATAAGAATGAGATGTGCATCTATGACAAGTTCACAAGATGAATTGTGAGAGAAAACAGTTCTAACAAGAGTATGTAATAACTTTTCACAAAGATTTAAACCGTTGTGGGTAAGTTGTTTGGTGGGAGAAAAATCAGAATAAGAGTCAAGAACGAACATATCTTTGGCACTTTGAAGTGCCATAGAATTGGGTGTAGAATCATTCAATTCAAAAGAGAATTTCAGCAGGTCATTGATTAGGATTTTAGAAATTACAATCTCTTGGCCTTTGACAAAACTTCTTAAGGCCGAATATCCATCAACAGTTTTGAATGACAAATTGCAATAGAAAATTTTGACAAGAATAGGGTATGTAATAGAACTCGGATCCAACAACTTACTAGGAGTTGTTTGGTTGATTGAAGATACAACCTCAAAATTCTCAAATTAAAAGAAGTTGTAGTCAAGAATGTCGACATAAGATGAAGAACGGTGTTTGAAGGTGTCAATCCACCGTCCAAAAGCTGTGTGATTCTCGAACCAATTTTTGGGTACCTCCAAAGAAGTAAGAGGTGAGGGAATAGATGGAGTTGGAGTTTCTTGCCTTGGAGACTTTGAAGTCTCTCCTTTTTCGGATTTTGTAGATGAACGGGTTAATTTTCTTTTGGGGGCCATTGATGAGCTTTTTAAGACCTTGAAAATGAAAGGATGAAAGGGATGGTTCACAAGAAAAATAAAAAATGTTTGGAATAAAGTGAGAAAAGGGACAGTTCACAAGCCATTTAAAGATCAAATGAAGTACAATGCATATGTGCATCATTAAAGTGTAATATGATAATTTGGGGAAAAGACAACATTGTTGTTGAGTGAAAACTTGACCGATTTAGAGTGTGTTTGAGTGACGTGAGAGAATGTATAAGGAGTGTAATGATGAGTCCAATTAAGAAATAGTTAGATTAGCACCAAATTCATGAAGAAGTATTTAATATGTGGTTGACGTCCAAATATTACAAACATACAATTTAGTTTAAAAATTAAATATCCTTTATTAATTAAAGGTATTTAATTATAAATTCCAATTTATAAATATATTTTATATGTGTAAATTCCGATTTATAAATATATTTTATATGTGTAACAAATATTTTCCTAAATTAACCATGTTAGGCAGTTAGGTAGAATTGGAAAGGGTTATATAGCTTTTTAATTTTTTATTAAAGCTATTTTATTATGAGATGACTTCAATTGACTCAGCTTTAATTTTTTTGTTAAAGCTGTTTTATTATGAGATGACTTCAACCCTCAAATACATGTACAAAACATATGTATATGCAACCATAATTAAATCATGTAAATAAAATGAAATACTCCCCCTAAATACATACTTAGTATTTAGTTATTATTGTACCCTTACTCCCCCTTAGTTCATGCAATATCATTTAACATGCCAAGTTCCATACAAATATATGCAAAACGATCAGAAATTAAAGGTTTTGTAAATATATCAGCAAATTGATTTTCTGTAGGAATAAAAGATAGATTAATATGACCTTTTTTAACATGATCACGTATGAAATGGTGACGAACCTCAATGTGTTTTGTATGTGAGTGTTCAACTGGATATATTTAGTAATAAAAATTGAACATGTATTATCACACTTAATTGGAATACCTTTGAGATCAACTCCAAGATCTCGAAGCTATTGTACAATCCATAAGATTTGAGAACAACATGCACCAGCTGCTATATATTCAACTTCAACTGTAGATAAAGCAACTGAATTTTTCTTTTCAGAATACCATAAAATTAATGATGATCCCAAGAATTGACACGATCCTGAAGTGCTCTTTCTATCCACCTTATAATCAGCATAATCCACATTTGAAAAACCAATCAAACCAAAATCCCCACAACTGGGGTACCATACACCGAAGTCCAATCATACCTCTATAAGACTTTTTATCAACACTCTTACCATTTATATCTTGATCTAGACTTAGTGTTGCACTCATAGGCGTATTGCCACTTTTACATTAATCTATATTATACTTCTTTAATAGATCTCTAACATACTTACTTTGACAAATAAATATGCCATCTCTCTTTTTCTATATTTGTAGTCCAAGAAAAAATGTTAAGTCTCCCTGCATCATGCTCATATCAAATTTCTTACACATGATCTCAGAAAATTCCTTGCATAAAGAATCATTAGTAGCTCCAAACAATATATCATCAACATATACTTGAACAATAAGAATATCTTTTCCTTTAGTCTTAATGAAAAGCGTTTTATAAATTTTACCTCGTTGAATGTTATTTTCAAGCAAATGTGAGCTAAATCTGTCATACGAAGCCCTTAGAGCTTGTTTCAAGCCATATAATGCTTTTTTTAGTTTAAACACATGATTAGGCAAATCCAGATTTTCAAAGCCATGTGATTAGCCATTTAAGAAAGCACATTTAACATCCATTTGATATAGTTTTATATTCATATATGAAGCAAAAGCAAGCATAATTCGAATGGATTCTAACCTTGCTACTAGAGCAAAAGTTTCATCATAATCAATACCTTCTTCCTGGTTATAGCCTTGAGCTACTAGCGTTGCTGTGTTCCTTATGATCTCTCCATTCTCATTGAGCTTGTTACGAAAGACCTATCTAGTTCAAATAATAGTATGATCTGGTGGTCTTTCAACTAGATCCCAAACTTTGTTTCTTACGAATTCATTTAATTCACTTTGGATAGCAATGATCTACTCTGGTTCTTGTATTGGTTCTTTGACATCCTTTGGTTCTACAAGAGAAACAAAAGCAGAAAATGCACATAAATTTTTAAGAGAGGATCAAGTTTGAGTACCTTTGTTCGGATCACTTATGATGTTTCTCGGAGGATGTTGAGATGAGAATCTAAACCTTCTTCGTAGTATGGATGGTGTGCAATCATTTAAAGAAATTGTTTCTACTTCCTTTGAGGAATCTCTAATTACAGTATCTAAATCAGTACGTTCAAGAGCTGTTCCCAGGTCCTGAGATTGGGTCTCAAGATCAGGCTGTGAGTCTTCTATGCGCTCAACCTGTTTTTCTTCAACCTCGTCAAGACATTGTATAGGATCTTGCATGTTTTTCTTTTTATCTTCATTAAGATCATTGGCATCGAGTTCATCATCACTTACATCATCAAAATGTTTGTTAAGGTTTAACTCTTTGAATCCTTCATTTAGTATTCCATTGTCAGATTCATCAAATACCACATGTATACTTTCCTTAACCATACTTGTTCACTTATTTAGAACTCTGTAACCCTTACTATTTAATGACTATCTAATAAATATACCTTCATCACTTCTAGCATCAAATTTACCTAGATTATCATTACCATTATTATGGATAAAACATTTGCATCCAAATGATCAAAGGTAGGCTATGTTTGGTTTTCTCCTTTAAATAACTCGTAAGGGGTTTTCTAAGTATAGGTCTAATGAGACGCCTATTTAAGACATAGTTTGCTGTATTAACTACCTCAGCCCAATAATATTTGGCTAATCCATTCTCTACAAGCATAGTCCTAGCCATTTCCTCTAAAGTGCGATTTTTCATTTCAACCACACCGTTTTGTTAGGGTGTCCTAGAAGCCGAAAAGTTATGGGTTATACCGTATTTTTTACAAAAGGAATTAAAGCTTAGTTGATCAAACTCTCTCTCATTATCACTTCTAACCGAAATTATTGGAAGATATATATATATATATATATATATATATATATATATATATATATATATATATATATATATATATATATATATATATATATATATATATATATATATATATATATATATATATATATATATATATATATATATATATATATATATATATATATATATATATATATATATATATATATGCCACGCCTCAACATAATCTTACAAGCCAAGGAAGCTTCATCTGACAATATAGCTAATCTGATTCATCTAGGCCAATTTTTAAAACTTTGAGTCTTAAATCAAACTGACGCTGCACTGAAAACTTATTCAAGGACGTCTTTGATTGCTATTTTTAGCTATTTGAACTCTTAATGTGTTGCCACGTTAATACTTATATAAGGTATTTAAAATTCAATAATTCAAATAATAAAACTGTGTAAAGATTATTTAAATTAAATTTCTATTTTTTTTAGCTTAATTTAAATACTTTTTCCTATTTTTAGTTATGATTCAAAATGTCTCCTTATTTATAGGAAAACTTATAATTAGTAAACCTTGATTTCCAAGCAACTTATTTATTCAAATATTTAAACAACAAAACGTATAATATTACATTTAAACATTTAAACATGTAAGACTTCTTAAACACATGTTTTCATTTAAACTTTAAATTCCAATATAATCTTACCCAAAGACAATTATCTTAAGTCATTTTAATTTAAACTTAATTCAATATATTTCAGATATAAAATATGTATCAATTAATTACTTAATATTTAATACTCCATGATTTTGGACCTACTTAAATAACTAAATATAATTACTTAATTTATTGTTTAATTTAATATGTGTTTTGAATTATCATCACTTAAAATGAATTGAGTCTTCCAAAAGATATACAAAATTAAATTGAAAAAAGTTAAAAATTTAAAAGAATTTAAAAGAGAAATCAAATAAGTTTACTTTTCGACGTTAACTTTGAAAATTTTGTATTTTTGAGTTTTTATTTTATTTGTTTTTTTTAACAATTAACTTGTAAAAATCGGTTATCATTTGAATAATAATATTATTGGAATGCTATATTATTATGATCAATCAAAAGTTGAAATCATTATTAAAAAAGCAATAAAAAATTAAATTATTATAGATATTCGAAATAAGTATCATATTCCGTAAATGAAGCCTAGATGGATTTAGATTAGGAGTTACTAAATATTGCCACCCTTTTTATTTTATCGCACCTCCCTCCAAATGAAATTACGAATTTGCCCTTGATTTTTAAAAAATTACAAAATTACCACTCCCTAAAAATTTCTTATTTATAATAATAATAATAATAATAATAATAATAATAATAATAATAATAATATCAATAACAACAATAATAATAATAATTAACTTTTTTATATTCTTCAAAAAGAATATAAATAATAATAATAATAATAATAATAATAATAATAATAATAATAATAATGACAATAATAAAATTAAAATTAATAATTATTATTCAAAAAGAAAAAAAAATTGAATCGCCTAGAATCGGGCGATTGGACCCTGGTTCAATCGCCACTTTTTTGGCGATTGAACCGGGGTCCAATCGCCCGATTCTGGGTGATTCAATTTTTTTTTTCTTTTTGAATAATAATTATTAATTTTAATTTTATTATTGTTATTATTATTATTATTATTATTATTATTATTATTACTGTTATTATTATTAATTTTATTTATATTCTTTTTGAAGAATATAAAAAGTTAATTATTATTATTATTGTTGTTATTGATATTATTATTATTATTATTATTATTATTATTATTATTATTATTATTATTATTATAAGAAATTTGTAGAGTGGTAAAATTGTAATTTTTTAAAAATTAAAGGTATATTCGTAATTTATTTGGAGGGGGGTGACGATAAAATGAAAAGGATGGCGATGTTTAAGGATTGGATTTGGATTTCAGATAGATTGATTGGATAAAGGTCGCATCGAAATAGACACCAATGACGATTTCACACATCAATAGTAAGAAAGCGATAGATAGCTGAAGAAATAGGGAATTTAGCTAGTAGTGTGTAGAATGGAATTTGGCCAGCTATTCACCATCAACATATGTAGTCCCTTTT
This sequence comes from Amaranthus tricolor, assembly GCF_026212465.1. Lineage (NCBI taxonomy): Eukaryota > Viridiplantae > Streptophyta > Magnoliopsida > Caryophyllales > Amaranthaceae > Amaranthus > Amaranthus tricolor. Next base: position 9,861,689 of record NC_080063.1, on the reverse strand, counting down.
GGTTCCTTTGCAGCAAAATAAATATATCCTGTTTTTTTTTTTTTTTTTTTTTTTTTTTTTTAAAATAGATTTTTAATAATGAATGAAATGAGAATAAATTGTATAAATAAAATTAAAAGAGAGTAAATTGTATCGATAGAATAAAAAAAAACAGTGAACTATTGTCAAAAAATAAAATTAGACTAATTGATTGTGACATATAAAAATAATAAATAATTATGCTAATAAGTGGAATGAAATAATTTTGTGGTAAGTTGAGTAGAACCAAGGCAAGGAGTAACCAAAAAATGAAACAAGAATTCTGATTGGGAGTTAACATTGCAATATTAAAAGAGTAAAAGAATAATTCATTATTTCTTTTGTTTGCCAATTTTAAAATATTAATTAAAAAAGGAAAATGAATGTTGGGTGTTACAACCCCCTCCGTTTTCTTTCGTTTTTCCAACATATTTTTCAAAGTAATTTATAGGCTATCACAAATTCTTAAAAAAGACATTCTCATGTTGAGATTATTTCTATTAAACTAGCTTATGTATATTTAATGTGTTAAAATGGTCAACTATAATTTTAAAATGATCAATTTGGAAAATAGCTAATTATATGCGTCTGTTTCATGATGAGACAGTTTCATACGCCATTGAGTATAATAAAATACAAATTTTTAAGACAAGGAAAATGAGGTAATTTTTTATGGTAACATAAATATTAAGTTTATTAAAGTGGACAAATTTATTATTACTAGTAATTAACTATTAATTATAATAAAAAGTATTTAAACATAATTGTACAAAATAATATCTATGGCAGCCTTGTTTATTTTTTACGCTAAAAAAATATTCAACAAATTAATAATTTTTTATTTTTATTAAATTTTAAGCAAAATTCGAGATATTTTTCATAATAAATATAAAATATTCCCTTATTCAAGTATAATAACAATGTGGTTCATTAAAAAGAAACTAATAGTAAAAATTAAATTATTATTATATTCATTATTTAATATACTGAGTTAAGGAGTTTTATTCTATTTACTTTTTGAAAATTGAGAAATGTAGATATATTACTATATATGTATTTAATTGATAAAGAATTTTTATTTGGTAAATAACTAATAGCTAGAGCTGTTGGCTGAAGCTGATGACTAGTTTGACAAGCTAAAGGTATTAGTCGATAAGCTAACTCTTTAAGCCACATATTATGAAGTTGTTTGGTAAAATTTCATTGTTGTTTGTTGCTTGCTTATTATAGAAAAAAGTGTAAAAGCCAAAAGCCAATAAAAAATCTACTTCAAGTTGCGTTTTAATTTAAATTGAGTAATAGACTCTCCATTATATTTTAAATAATGAAGAGGATCTTAACTCTTAATTTTAACTTAACGCTAGCTTTGAAGTTGACAATTGAACTGACTAAAAAATTAAAAATCAAAAACAAAAAAAAAAAGTTAAAAGTTAAAACTCAATAGAAACAAAAGCTAAAAGTAAATAAACCATTAAAAAAAAATTGTATACGAAACGTACCCAGAAAGTTTAGAAGGTGGATAGATGGGAATCAAAATTAGAATATTGGAACAACAGCAGTAGACATCCATTAATATCACATCAGGCATATTTAAGAAACGATAATAACATACTTGCAACCGTATTGGAGACAAGAGAATCCATGGTTAAGTTCATTGAAATTATAATTGCGTCATATTTTTATATTTTATTTATCTTAATCCACTATCAAATCTCAAACTTAATAAGATACATCCATATATACTCCATATATATAATATGTTGTCACTATTATTTATACAGTACTACAACAAATTGTATTTTTCATTTTAGTCTCATCCAATTAGTATATTGTGTATTCCATTATATGCATGTAACTCTAATGAACTAATCTATTTATACTAACCTTCAACATTGGAGAATCATAATGTTGATGACTTGGTTTGCATTATATAAATTTATAGTATAAGACCCCGTAATCCACAAATTTTTAAGTAATAATAATAATAATAATAATACAAGAATAATATATATATATATATATATATATATATATATATATATATATATATATATATATATATATATATATATATATATATATATATATATATATATATATATATATATATATATATATATATATATAAAAGAAGCTTCATTCAAGGATTAAGAGATTGCAACACTACTCACCAATTAGCTTTCTACTTACTTTGAGATTTAATATTCAATAAGTGTTGTAAACTTAGTTCATCTAACTCTTATATTTGTAATAGGATTTAGAGTTAAAATGAGTTAGAATTTTAGTTATCATCTATGCCTAAAGCTTGGAATATTTTTTAAAGTATTTATTTTGTTTTCTCTTTTGTGAGATTGAGATTACTACTTTTATTAAGAGAACTTGTAAAACGTTCTTCAAAGAGAAAAAAAATGGTGAGAGAAGATAGAGAGATCTTTTAAGTCATTTAAAGTTCATTAATAAAAGGCGTTGAATTCTACGAGTTTGAAGTGAACCCATAGGTGGGGAGTAGGCTATTGATAGCTGAACCTCGTTAAGAAATCTCTTGTTCTTATTTAAGTACATTTTCGCACTTAGTTCATTGATCTATTATTCGACCTAAAACAGTTCTAGAAAACTGTTTTAAAAGATCTCTTAAGCTCTTGAGCTTATCTTCCCGAGAAAATTTTTTAAAGGGGCATAGTCTTTATTCACCCCCTTATAAAGAGTATTCGATCTCCTATCAATCTTCAATTGGTATCATAGCTGACTTTCACATTTAAAGATTAACATCTTGTGATGGATCCGATAGGAGAAGGGTTGTTTGCTCAAGGTAGTTTGTGCTCTAGGCCTCCTTTGTTTTATGGAACAAATTTCCCTCATTGGAAAACTTTGATGAAGATATTTGTGATTGATCAAGATATAGAAATTTGGGACATGATAACTATAGGACGTAAGGTGCCATTGAAAAAGGACGCTCAAGGTAATGATGTGGTAAAATCTGAGTCCGAATATTCACAAAGCGATTTGGAATCTTGGTCCAAAAACTATCGAGCAATGAATCAATTGTGTTGTGCTTTAAATGGTACCAAGTTCAATAGGGTTTCATCATGCACAATTGCTAAGAAAATATGTGATAAGTTGGTTGTTACATATGAAAGAACAAATAAAGTGAAGGAGACAAAGATTAACATTCTCATGCATAAATATGAAATGTTCAAGATGAAAAAGGATGAGAATATTAATGAAATGTTTACTCGTTTACGTTGAATATTGATAGTTTGAATACTCTTGGCAAAAGTTTTACTAACGCTAGAAAAAGTCCAAAAGGTCTTGAGGTGTCTTCCAAGATCTAAATGGGGTCCAAAAGTCACTACCGTCGAAGAAGCTCAAGACTTGAGAGTGCTATCACTTGATGATCTACTTGGAAAGCTCACAACTCATGAACTTACCTTATATGATGATGGAGAAAGTTATGTAACACCATCCATGAAGAATCTTGCTCTAAAGGCAAAGAAACATCAAGAATCCTCAAGCAAAAATGAGGAAAATGATGATGAGGAAGATCTATTTGCCTTAATCACAAGAGGTCTAGAAGGAATCATGAAGAAGCGAAAAGGATTTAAAAAATTCAAACATAGAAACAAAGGTAATTATTTAAATTGCAATTCTAAAATCTAACAAACTTGCTTATTTTGAGTGTGGATCTACAAAGCATCTTGTAAAGGAATGTCCTAAAAAGAAAAAGGAATTCTATAAGAAAAACATAAACAAACAAGCAATGATTGCTAAGTGGAGTGACTCCGAAGGGTCAACCGAATCGGAAAGTGAAGATGGTCAAGCTCACTTATGTCTAATGGCAAATGATGACAAACATGATAATCTAGAACAAAACCATAAGGAGGTACTTGACTATCTCAACTCTTGTTCTAAAGAAGAATTAGTTAAAACTCTCTTTGATATTTTTCAAATTGAACAAATCTTAAAAGATGAGAAAAATATTTTAGAAGATAGAATTCGTAACTATTCCAATGTTTGTGAAAACCCTATAAATAAAAATGAAACGCTTAAGACTGAAAGTTTAAAATTTGAAGAGACTGTCAAAGTCTTGAAAGAACAGAATATCAGTCAAATGAAAATGATCATTGATCTTCAAAATAAAAATGATGATCTTGAATCCGATCTTAAGACTTTGAGATATGATTCTGAGAAAAGTTTACAATCCTTAACGAAGCTAAACGATTCTGAATTTAAATTTGTAAAAATGCTTACACAACAAAAAGGATCTAATGATAAACGTGGTTTCGGGTATCATCATGCTACAGATAACTATAAGAGTCAAACTACATTTATTAAAAGTGCATACAAGCATAGACGCTTACCTACTTGCTCCTATTGTTGTAAAGAAGGACATCTCAAGTTTGCATGTCCCTACAAGCGTAAAGACAATTATATCATCAAGTATACCTTTCCTTATGAATTACGTGTGCAGATAAAACAAATATAGGTTCCTAAAGGGACAAGACCACCTAACATGGTCTACCTCGAATATGCTCCCAAATTTGTCACTTGGTTAGCTAAGTAAGGTTAAAAAAGGTTATTTTTATTTTTTAGGAAAAAAAACATTTGAATCTTAGATAGTGGATGTTCGACACATATGAGTGGTAAAGTTTCTTTATTTTATAAAATTAAAGAAAAGTGTAGTGGCTCGATTACTTTAGTCGACAAAGGTAAATACAAAATACTAGGTGTTGGCAAAGTTGGTAACGTTCCTTCTAAAGTTATTGATAATGTTTATTTGATTAAAGGTATAAAACTTAACTTGGTAAGTGTGTCTCAATTATGCGATAAAGGTAATCAAGTGATTTTTGATAAAGAAAAATGTGTTGTCAAAAATCCTAACACCGAAGATACATTTACTACCGCCTTTAGAAATGATAATGTTTATGCTTTGAATACTAAGGAAATTGTAGCTCAAAATTTCAAGTGTTTAAAGGCCATAACGGATGATCCAAAGCTATGGCATAGACAGCTTGATCATATAAATACACAAACCATGCATGAATTAGTAAGTAAAGATCTAGTTAAGGGACATCCAGCTCTTGACTAGAAGCACAATCCTTCATGTGATGCATGCATTAGAGGTAAACAAGTAAGATGTTCATTCAAACCGAAGAAAATGATAAGTACTTCAAGACCATGTAAACTTCTATATATTGAGCTATGTGGTCCAATGCGTATAAGGAGTATACGAGGTAAATCTTATATTCTAATGACAGTTGATGATTATTCTAGATTTACGTGGGTTGATTTTTTAAAGGATAAAGGTGAAGCCTTGAAACTGTTTTCAAGACGTTATAAAGAAATCCAAACTCAGTTGAATCTTCCAATAGTTTTGATTAAAAGAGATCATGGGAAAGAGTTTGATCAACTAGGCTTTGATTCTTTTTGTGAAAAATATGGTATAACCCATAACGTTTCAGCTCCTAGGACACCACAATAAAATGGTGTGGTTGAAAGGAAAAATCGCACTTTAGAAGAAATGTCTAGGACTATGCTTATAGAAAATGGATAAGCAAAACATTATTGGACCGAGGCAGTTAATACAAAAAACTATGTCTTAAATAGGAGTCTCATTAGACCTATACTTAAGAATACCCCCTACGAGTTATTTATAGGTAGAAAACCAAACATAGCCTACCTTAGACCATTTAATTGTAAGTGTTTTATCCATAATTATGGTAAGGATAATCTAGGTAAATTTAATGCTAGAAGTGATGAAAGTATATTTCTTGGATACTCATTAAATAGTAATGCTTAAAGAGTGCTGAATAAGCGAACAAGTATGATTGAGGAAAGCATACATGTGGTATTTGATGAATCTGACAATGCAATATTAAGTGAAGGTTTTAAAGTGTTAAACGTTAACAAACATTTTGATGATGTAAGTGATGATGAATTAGATGTCAATGATCGTAATGAAGATAAAAGGAAGAATATGCAAGATCTTATACAAAGTCTTGACGAGGTTGAAGAAAAATAGGTTGAGCACATTGAAGACTCACTGCATGATCTTAAGACCCAACCTCAAGACCTGGAAAAAGCTCTTGAACGTACTAATTTAAGTACTCCAATTAAAGATTCCTCGAAGGAAGTAGGAACTGAGTTCTCTAAATGATCACACAACATCCATACTACGAAGAAGGTTTAGATTGTCATCTCAACATCCTCCGGAAAACATCATAAGTGATCCAAACAAAGGTACTCAAACTCAATCCTCTCTTAAACATTTATGTGCGTTTTTCTGCTTTTGTTTCTCTTGTAGAACTAAACGATATAAAAGAAGGAAAACAAGAACCAGAGTAGATCGTTGCTATGAAAAGTGAATTAAATGAATTCGAAAGAAAAAAAGTTTGGGCTTTAGTTGAATGACAACCAGATTGTACTATTATTGGAACTAAATGGGTCTTTCGCAATAAACTCAATGACGAGGGAGAGATCATAAGGAACAAAGCAAGGCTAGTAGCTCAAGGCTATAATGAAGCAGAAGGTATTGATTATGACGAAACTTTTGCTCCCGTAGCAAGGTTAGAATTTATTCGAATTATGGTTGTTTTTGCTTCATATATGAACATAAAATTATATCAAATGGATGTTAAATGTGCTTTCTTAAATAGCTAATTACAAGAGGAAGTATATGTTAAATGACCACCTGGTTTTGAGAATTCGGATTTGCCTAAACATGTATTTGATAAACTAGTTTCTTGCACGTCGTTAATACTAACAACTAAGTTATAAAAAACAATATTTATAATCACCCTGATACTACTACAATGAGTGTAATGGTAAGTCGGGGGTCGAACCACAAGGACAAGGGATGCTAGACTAAAGACTTGGTGTGGGAAGGTTATATCGAAGGTTGGTTGGTGGGTGAACTTAACTAAGAACAAGAACAAAAAGCGAAACTCAACAATGAAAGGCAAGCGGGGAGTAGATTATGTCCAACCTAGGATCGTTTATTGGAAACAAAGATAAGCTAGGTCAAGGGAGTTCGAACGATAATCAATCAAGACACTCTAGGTATGGAGAGGAAGTTGGTAACCCTATAAGCCACGCGAACAACCTATAATCGCCCTATGTCTCTCTAGGAGTGGCAGGACAAGATTTGATCGAATATCTATCAACAACCATCATCAACCTTAACCCTAATCCTAAACATTGAAGACAAGACCAAATCTAGGGTTTCTCTAACCTAAAACCCCTAAGGAAACTACTCTAACATACTAGAGGTAAAAGCAATAAACTAGGAAAGCATTAAAGGAATTGAAGAACATGAAAGCATTAAATCTAAACTAAGAAAGCATTAAATGAAAGCATTAAAGGGAAGCAATAAAAGAAAGCAATAGAGGAAAGCAATAAAGGCATCAAAGCATTAAAGAAATAAACTTACATAAATGAAGTGACATGAAAGTAGATGAAAGCATGAATGAAGAACTACAAATCCATATTAGGGCAAAAACTAGAGAAAGCATTAAAGGGTTTCATGTTCTAAAATGAGGCACTAAGGCACTCAAACTAGGCATGGGGTTTATTCAGATACAAGGGGGTATTTATAAGCTAAGGAACAAAAGGGGTAAAAAGCCCTAAAAGCCCTATGGAATAAACTTGCGAAGAAAACAGGTCACGCAGAAAAAGACCCCCATTGGCCGAATTGAGGTTTCCTTTGACTGAATGAGCACCCATTCGACCGAATGGGGCTTCATTCGCCATTTCCAACATGTTTCAGCTTGAAGCTCTAAGCCTATTCGCCTGAATGTAGCTTTAATTCGGCCGAATGGTTACTTTACTTGGCCTATTTTCGTCTTTTGAAGCTTTGGATGCCTTCTGGACTTTACGGGGACCTTGAGGAAGACATGGAATGCTTAGGATAGCTTCGGTGCGCGTGTCTAATCTTCGATCAAAGCATCTAAGTCTTGTAAGTAACGTAAAATACCTCAAAATCTCCGAAAATACCTGAAATTACCTCAAAACACTATGGAGACAAGAACAAGGTAAAATCATGCGTAAAGTGTGTAAAAAGCATTTAAAACGCGAGACGCGACACTACAATGAGGAGATAAATGTTCTCTACAAACAAGCACATCAACTCCCCCAAGCCAATCTTTTGCTAGTCCCTAGCAAAAGAACTAGTAGGGCAACATGAAAGCCCGGGGCAAAAACAAAACAAAACTACGGAATGCAATAACACCTAAGACTCACTTTCGTAGGAATCACGGTCGCACTTAGCATGTGCGGCAAGCCCTTTAAACCCCTAGGTCTCCCGTAGAGGATGAGTAAGGTCTCGTGAGGGTTGTCAGAAGGAAACCTACAAATCCAATACAAACATACATGGTGAATGGAAATCAAAACAAGGCAAGCTGTGCACGAGCAATACTCTTCCCTAGCCATGGGTGTGCAAGTACAATGATCTCAAAAGAGCACAATACCAAGAAGAATGACCAGTTCCACGGACTCGGGATCACTAGGTAAGCTACAACACAGGATATGCCACCCACTACCTAGAGAGGTCACAAGTTTACGCTCCCCGGATCATTTCTCAAAAGATGTGAGAAATATGCAATAACGCTCATGTGTTTGATTATAGTTCGTGTTTCGCTCAAAATCATCCAACTAAAGATGAGTCGGGAATCAAACACCTAATAGGGGCAAATCTTGGGAATTGTGTCATATGTACACTCCAGCAGAGAACATACTAATCAGACTAAGTCAAACAGGTTTATGAAGGGTTATAACATTGGCTTCTGGTTAAGGTGGGATACATTTGGGAATGTGGCGCTAAAGTAAAGGATAGCAAGTGACCCAAGAATAAAGATACCACAAACAACTCATGAAAAACCAATAAACGCCGTATCCAATAATGATATCAACCCAAAAATCACAAATAAGCACGAATGAACTCTATCATAAAACACCATGAAAAATTTTGAATTTTATCACAATTTATGTTTTCAAGCTCATCTCCCAAATGAAAGTATAGATTTCCTCAATCAAATATTACCCATTATATATATGAAAAACAAGAGGAAGGTCTCCTTACTCAATGAATGTGTACGTATATAAATGTAATAATCACTATGTGAAGCACAAGAGGAAAAAGGAGAAATAATGTGAGCAACAAATGAATGAATAGAGTCATGATAAACCAACAACCACTGGACTAACCAAAAAGCCCGCAACACAATGTAAGTCACACCAACCCCACCATGACTACGCTATCCTCTAGGTCAAAAGAGGGAATATTTGGCTCATGTGGAGTTTAAATAGCGTGGCTACAAAAGAAAAGGTAAAGGCAAGAACTTGGCTTAACCTAAAGTCAATTTACGTCCTTGGTAGGCTATTTGGCTATTTAGTTCAAATCTAACGAACGTGTTATCATCCCTGGCCCTAGGAAAAGCAGACTATACTAGAGGAGAACAGACACAATACTTAAACCTCCTAACTAGCACTCAAAATGAATGGAACTCACAAGAAGTCCAAAAAGGCTCAATCCTCACAAGCTAGTCGAAATGTGCCTCAAAAGGTAGTCATCCAGGCCACCAACCAAGCAAAATCAGATCCCCCAAATCAGGCGGAAAACGGTCTATTACTTGGTCCCAAAACAAGCACAAGGCTAAGAAAATATGAGTATGCATAAGGCCATAGATGTACACACCTAAAGCTTGCATGCTAGTTTCACAACTCAAAACATTTTTATTGAAAATAGAAAAACAAAGCATGAATATGCAATATACACAGTATGTCATGAATGCAAGGTGAACATGTAAAATATATACAAAATAATACATGCCATGCACTAACTTAGACCTCAATGACACTAAATGCACAAACAAATGGATAATGGTGACAATAGTGTTGACCAACTCTCCCCCAAGCCAAACCTTTACTAGTCTCTAGCAAAGAAGGAGAGAAAAGGAAAAGATGAAATGTTTAAAATAGAGGTCAACAAGATTGTCACAATACCCAACACAAACAAAACTAGTCAATAATAGAGAGGGAAGAAGGTCACACCTAGGCTAGGAGGGCTTTCACTCCTAGCACTACCATCACCGCCATCATAATGGGCAAAGAACTCTCCGCTCCTTGGAAGCAGTGGAGGCAAGAAGCGCGAGGCTAGAGTGATTGCCTCCCCCAAGCCAGGGTGAAGCTATATTCTTCATTTTTGATGTATTGCTCTTTTGAGCCTCCTTTCTCCTCTTCCTCGCCTTTTCGGGACCGCTAGCATTGACCATCTCAACATCATCAAATCAATCACAAACAAACCTTATCGAGGGTCAATGCTAATGGACGTTTGGATCTGCAAGTTCTAACAACAACATTACAAACCAAACATGAGCACTAACTAGCAAAAGTGCAATGCAATGAAGGAGAAAAAAAATGAAACAAAAACTAATATTTACAGTTGGGTTGCCTTCCAACAAGCGCTTCTTTAGGGTCTTTAGCTAGACCTGACTCACTATATAGTGAATCAAACTCCGAAGGAGTTTGTCAAATTTACTCCCCACAATAGCAGAAATTGGGGAGTGGGAGAGGGAAAGAAGAAAGAAGAAAAGAAGAAATAGAACAAAGATCGACTTTTCATAATGAGATGAAAAGCCGAAGGAAGAGTGAACAAAGGGAGCGGGGAGGGAAGCAAGCGGCAAGGCATCACAAGTATCAAGTTGAGCATGATGGAGGGCGATGGGAGGCATCTCACAATGACTAAGAGGTGTAGGGTGAGACTCAACAGAAGGCACACTAGGGGTATGCACTTGAGACTCCTCAATCGAGGGCATATCTACCTCTAAGTCATTAGGTTCACTAGCTAGATGATTATGCACATATGTGAGGGGTTCATCATGGTGAAATGCACAAGACACCTCAACAAGAACCACACCGGTAGGTGGTGCATCAACACAAGGAACGAGGGAGTCATGATGCAAGAGTGTGAGGAATGTAAACTCCTCTCAATTGTACACATCATCATAAAACTCATCCATGAGTTGATCATCAAGAGATGGAGGGGAGTAAGAAATAGAGCAAGAGGAGTCTAGGTCATGGTCTAACGTCATGGGCACAAGGTGGCCAGGGGTCTCTAGTCTCTCCTCAAAAGCCCTTATAAATTGGTTAACACTCCATGTTCTCTCCAACTCATCCCCCATTGATGTATCACCATATGTGTAATCGATAAAAGGGTATGCTAGTGGAACCTTAAAGGGAGGGAAACCGGGATATTCTTTCTTAAAGTCATCCTTGGCCAACCATCTAAAGAAATTTAGACACAGAATCGGGGTTTGGTCGAGGAGTGCACTTGAGTAAACATCATCCACTAATTCCCTAGTCTCACTATTCAAACCCTCATAAAGGTCAAGGCAAATTTGTCATTGTTCAACATTATGCTCATGAGGGAGAGAATCCCCATACCTAACAAACAATCTCCAAAAAGATTTATGCTCGTATTGATGCAAGGGATGGCTAACCATGAAGAAAAACAAAAATTTCAAAAATAAAACACAAGCACAGCAAAACTAGAATCAAAACAAACGCCTTATCCCCGGCAACGGCGCCATTTTGATAACCTAATTTCTTGCACGTCGTTAATACTAAGAACCAAGTTATACAAACAATATTTATAATCACCCTGATACTACTGCAACGCGTGTAATGGTAAGTCGGGGTCGAACCACAAGGACAAGGGATGCTAGACTAAAGACTTGGTGTGGGAAGGTTATATGGAAGGTTGGTTGGTGGGTGAACTTAACTAATAACAAGAATAAAAAGCAAAACTCAACAATGAAACGCAAGCGGAGAGTAGATTATGTCCACCCTAGGATCGTCTATTGGAAATAAAGATAAGCTAGGTTAAGGGAGTTCGAACGATAATCAATCAAGACACTCTAGGTATGGAGAGGAAGTTGGTAACCCTATTAGCCACGCGAACAACCTATAATCGCCCTATGTCTCTCTAGGAGTGGCAGGACAAGATTTGAATCGAATATCTATCAACAACCATCATCAACCTTAACCCTAATCCTAAACATTGAAGATAAGACCAAACCTAGGGTTTCTCTAACCTAAAACCCCTAAGGAAACTACTCTAACATACTAAAGGTAAAAGCAATAAAAAAGGAAAACATTTAAGGAATTGAAGAACATGAAAGCATTTATCTGAACTAAGAAAGCATTAAATGAAAGCATTAAAAGGAAGAAATAGAAGAAAGCAATAGAGGAAAGCAATAAAGACATCAAAGCATTAAAAAAATAAACTTACATCAATGAAGTGACATGAAAGTAGATGAAAGCATGAATGAAGAACTACAAATCCATATTAGGGCAAAAACTAGAGAAAGCATTAAAGGGTTTGATGTTCTAAAATGAGGCACTAAGGCACTCAAACTAGGCATGGGGTTTATTCAGATACAAGGGGGTATTTATAAGCTAAGGAATAAAAGGGGTAAAAAGCCCTAAAGGCCCTCTAGAATAAA
>NC_080063.1:9831674-9844174 GCF_026212465.1 Amaranthus tricolor | reverse complement strand
ACTCGACACTATAATAGGGGTGGAAACATGCTCTGAAACGAGCACATCAACTTCCCCCAAGCCAAAACTTTGTTAGTCCCTAGCAAATGAACTAGCGGGGCAACATAAAAGCACAAGGCAAGCCAAGATAGAGCAACTAGGAGAAATTATGCAAGGTGAGTGGAAAACAAAACAATGCAAGTTGTGTATGTGCAATACTCTTCCCCAACCATGGGTGTGTAAGTACAATACGCTCAAGGGAGCGCAATACTAAGAAGAGAAACTATTTCCACGGACTCGGGGATCATCAAGCAAGCTACAGCACAGGGCATGCCAACCACTACCTAACAAGGTCACAAATCTGCGCTTCCTAAGTTATTTCTCAAACGATGCGAAAAATGTCTAATGACGCTCATGTGTTTGATTTTGGTTCGTGTTTCACTCATAATCATCCGACTAAGATGAGTTGGGAATCAAACACCTAATATGGGCAAAACTTGGGGATTGTATCATATCTACTCTCCAGCACAGAACATACTAATCAGACCAAGTCGAACAGGTTATTGAAGGGATGTAATTTAGGCTTGGGTAAGGTGCGATACATTTAGAAATGTGGCGCTAAAGTAGAGGATAACAAGTGACCCAAGATAATAGGAATCACAAACATCTTATGACAATAAAGCTAATAAACATCATATCAAACAACGATATTAACCCAAAAACCTGAAATGAAGCACAAATGAACTCTAGTACAAAACACTATCAAAATTTTTTATTTCACCACTATTTCTCTATATCGTGTTTTTATACTCCTCTCTATTTCTTTTATTGACTTCCTCACTTAAATGAATAATATATAAGTCTCTTTGTAGAAAAAGAGGAAGGTTTCCACACTCACTGAATGTGTATATATATGTATAATAATCTCTTTGTAAATCACACGAGGAAAAGGGAGAAACAATATGAGTAATATATGAATGAATAGTCATGACAAACCGACAACCACTATACCAAGAAAAAGCCCACACCATAATGCTACACACACAAACACCACCATTATTAATTAGATATTTTCTAGGTCAAGAGAGGGAACATTTGGCTCATGTGGAGTTACATAGTGTGGCTACAAAAGAAGAGGTAAGGGAAAAAACTTGGCTCAACCTAGAGTCATTTTAATGTCCATGGTAGGCAATTTGGCTATGTAACTTATAACAAAAAAATGTGCTATCATCCTTTGCCTTTGGAAAAGCAGACTATTTTGGAGGAGAACGGACACAATACTTAGACTCCCTAACTAGCACTCAAAAGTATGGGACTCATAATGGAGTCCAAGAAGGGTCAATCCTAACTGGCTAGTCGAAATGCGCCTTAATAGGTAGTCATCTAAGCCACCAACCAAGCAAGCCTAGATCCCCCAAGTCAGGTAGAAAATAGTCAATCACTTGGTCCTAAAACAGGCACAAGGCTATGAAAACATGAGTATGCATAAGACCAAGAGACTGTACACACTAGAACCTTGCATGCTAGTTTCACAACTCAAAACATTTTATTGAAAACAAAAACAAAAAAACAAAACATAAACTAAACATACGAAAACTATAATAAAAAGAAAAATAATAGTGACAATAATTTAACTCTTTCGAAGCTTTGAAAGCGCAAGAATTGTCCCCCAAGCCAGCTCAAGAGCTATCTCAACACTTGGGAAAGATGAATAGGAAAACCAAAAGGGAGAAAGATCAGCATTATTGGAACTATTGGGAAGAAATAAAACAACCAAACAAACACCGAGTTATCTCCTGCAAGTACTTTTGTTTAGCGTCTTTAAGTTCGACACAACTAACCACCAACACGGACAGAAAAGGAAAAGCATGAAACCGTACCTGAGCTAGGAGTGGACTCACTCCTAGCGTATCCATCGCCTCTAGCATAGTGACTTAGAACTCTCCACCAAGCACCAGTGGCAGAGGCGAGCAAAGTAGAATCGGGGTCATCTGACGGTGGACTGTAGTGTGGCTATCCCCCATGCCAGGGTGGAGCCATCTTCCTCTTTTTGTATTTTTTTCTTTTTCTAACTCGCTTTCACTTGCGGGCTTTCCTGACAGTACCCTCAGCATCGTCATCATCATCTTTTATTAAAACAATCTCCTTCCCATTTGCAACAACAACATCATTTTTCACTCTCATCATCATCAAAACTCTCCTCATCAAACACCAGGGTAACAAGAAAATCACGCCCCTCAACTTCCTTCTCAATCACGCTCTAACCTTAAGACAACAAAGTTGCTCAAGCATAGGCTCTTTGGGAGATTTCGCAAAAGCAAACACGACCTTTTCCTAGGCCACCTTTATAGTAATGGACGCTGATTCACAATTGATCAAGGCATCCTAAGTCTTCAAGGAATCTCTCCCAAGAATGGAAGGGGTGTAAGGATCCTTAACCATGTCAAGAACAATAAAATCACATGGGACAACAATGTTTCCCACTTGGATGGGTAGATCCTCAAACTCTCCACATGGCACCTTAATGCTTTGGTCGGCAAGCTGGATGGTTTTCATTGATGGCTTACGCTCAAAAGAAAGTTGTTTAACGATGAACATCGACATAAGGCTAATTGAGGCTCCAAGATCGGTAAGTGCTCCCTTAGAATTGAGCTTTCCAAAGGTGACTAGAAGCATAAAGGGTCCTCTAGCCTTTTCTTTCTTAGCCATGTGCCAAGGATAATGGCACTTACTTTCTCCGACAAATTCACAACTTTGCTCTCAAGCTTCTTTTTGTTCCCCAAGAGAGTCTTCAAATATTTGGCATATAGAGACATTTGTTCCATTGCCTCCAAGAATGGAATCTTTATTTCAAGTTGCCTCATATGCTCAAGAAATTTTTAAATCTTGTCTTGCAATTGTTTTTCCACCACTTTGTATGGAAAATGGAGCGATAGGGTATGTTAGCGCTAAAGTCTCTTTCTCTCTTGAATTATATTCCATTTCTCTTCTTCATCCACTTTTTCTTCTCTTTTTCTGCTTTAAATTCATCTTTCCTCTCTTCAACCTCATTATTCATTTTCTCACCTTCTTCCTCAAAAACTTCCTTCGCTTCTCCCCTCTCAAAGTCAGCCCATGCTCATCGTCCACATGAAGATCATTACCTCTTGAAGAACCTTCATTCGAATCATCCTTCATAGCCTCAACTAGAGCGGGGTATGAAGTCCCCAATCTAAAGAAGATCGCTTTGCTTGTATGATGGTTAGGGTTAGAGTTTGGGGTGTTAGGTGATGGAGGTTGGGTGGATGGATTTGGTTGAGGGTTGGATGGAAAAAGTGAGGGTGGAGGTGGATGGACCAACTGAGCAAGATGATACTCAAACATCTGCTCTTGGGCTTGAAGTTATTGCATTTGAGTAATTAAAGTTTGATTGATTTGGGAGAGGCCGGTTTGGCTTTGTTTAGGAAGAGCACTCACTTGAATGGATAGATAATCATGATTCGGAGGGGGGGGGTTGATAATGGTTACACAGGATGATATGGTAGGTTGGGGTTGGGTCGTGGCACTTAGAGGTAAGGCCTATTCCCATTAGGCCTAGGAAAGCTACCATCGGCTTGATTGCTATAAGGGACATGGTTGTTGGAGTTGTAGCCTTGATTAAAATTTCCTTTACTAGCATTGGGATTGAAAAGAGGTTTAGAGGTTTGGTTGTTGTATGAACCTTGATGAGCATACCCTTGACCTTGGGCACCACAACCCACGACTGCCGTACATTCGGGATTATACCCATAACCGCCGTGACTAATGACCAGGGCCCCTTCGAAATTGTCTCCTCCATAGTCTACTGCCGGCAGATGTTCACAACTCGAGCCCCCACAATAGGATGTATCAAGATTAGTGCCCCCGCAGATTCTACAAGAAAAGGGTTTGGCTTCATTCGAAGTAGATACATTGGAACTACCTTGAACCAACTTGAACTTAGACAATTTCTTATCCATGATTACTTCGATTTTAGCCCTAATAAAGTCCAAGTTGCTCGTGTCAATCATTCCCCTAGGTAGTCCACTACTCTTTGCTCCACCCCAAAAGCTATTTTTGGCTACCTCTTCAATCTTTACCTTTACTTGATTGCATGGGACCTTGGAGAGTATCCCACCAACCGTCGAATCTAGAAGTGCCTTGGTTGAGTCATTGAGCCCATCGTAGAAAAATGTTGTATTCAATTGTATGTTTTGCATGGTTTGGTTCAATTAAAAATCTTGCCTTTCATCATTCTAAGTCTCGATCCTCTCTATTCTTCCTTGACAAACTGATATTTGAACTAGTTATCGTTGTTATTTTAATTCAAATTATTTTCTATGGAGAAAATTAGATATTTTCAAAGAAAAGAAGTGGTGATTTCAAATGAGTAACTAAATAGGGGTAAACTCTTGTGGAAGAAGGGGAAGACGTAACTCAATTAAAGAAATCAAATTATGAAAATTTGGGGAAATTAGGATTCTTCAAATTTAGGGAAATGAAGGGGAAAGGGGAAAGTATATCTGAAATCGTGACTTAAAAAAGGAAGATAGGCTGACTTAAGTGGGTCACATGACCCCACGTACTGGTCAAAATATTATATTAACGATCAACATACAAAAAATATTAACCGATAGTCATTCACACACATTTATGTTACATTTGTTAGTAATTTGCAATTTTTGCAAATTAAATAGTTTTTGTAATTTTTCCAACTTGGAGCAAGCTAAAATCCCCATTCTCCTAAAGATAATTAATCGAACTTTCATCATTTTAATAAAAATATAATTGAGTCATATAAGTGTTTTAAATAGCTAAGGGAGAGAAAACAATTTAGTGTTGTGACTTTACCCACAAATATAATTTTATTCCATATTCATATCCTATCTTTTCTTTTTAGCAGATTAAAGAGTATATTTGGCTGATCTCATCTTTGTTTTATTGCCCTCCAAAATAGTTTGTGAGTGCGTTCCCACTGTCGCTTTTGAGATCAGTTCCTGAGTAGTTGATCTATCAAAAGCATTTCAATTGGAATCCGGATAAGAAACCCACTTAAGCCATGGATGATTACATGTATATATAGCACTCTTTTAATGATAATGAGTTAGTGGTACGACTTCACAAGTAGCAACTATAACTAAATTATAAATTAGAATCTCATTATTCACTCAAAACTAAGAAGGTTCAAAAATATCCATTCGAATTATCCGATCTGAAATATTTAGTATCTGGTTTCTATAAAAATTATTCGGATTTGGAAAACGAATAATTCGGATTTGGTACCGGTTTAAAAACCGGGTGTCGAATCTAGATACGAATCGGAATATTAGCGAAATCGAGTATCCGGATATCCGCTTTTCTAATTTTTCGTTATATTTTTTTTCTTTATATATTTGAAAAAGGAATTTTTTTGTCAGGCCGTAAAATTTAATAAGATGTACAAATATCATTTATAAGTAAGTTGTATAATTAGTTTATTGTTGCTTTATATAGACTTTTGAAAATCTAACTATATTTCCAAAATGATTCGTATTCAAAGAATAAAAAATATGCTTGATTAAAAAGGAAAGCGAAGAGAGATCAAGTATTTATGTGAAAAAAAAACGTGAAATTCTATAAAAAAGACAAAAAAAAAAAAGTTTTGAAAACCGGATATCCGATATCCGTTCCAGATTAAACTAGGTATCTGGATTCCGAGTATCCAGTTTTTTCGAACCGGAACCAAATAGTGATTTTCATTATTCAGAAAATCGGGTATTCGGATTTTCGAATTGACCCGGTATCTGGTTTTGAACGCGCATACTCAATACTATACTAAAATTCGCCACACATTCGAGTCTCATCAAAGGTTGTTAAAGAGTAAGATTGAAATCGACACTACAAAAAACGTTGCATCTACCTACACTTAAAAATGCAATTAGGCACGCTTATATGTGAGGCTGATTGATTTAGCCACACTTTATTAAGTGTGGTCTCTGCCAAAGTTGTTAAAAATCGAGATTCTAATTAGAATCATTTAGAGAGATAGAATCGAATCAGTAGAATCAAATCGTAAGATCGTAAGATTCTACAATAGACCTAAATTTACTATTTAGTCATAATATTTTCATCTCAAAGGTTTGAGTTTGTGAATCAAAGTTTTATTCAATTTATTTTTAAGAATAAAATGAAAAAAAAATTAATAATTATTTTGAGTCTTCATACAAATGAAGAAATTTATTGTAACAGTAGCAGCAATCTCGATACATAATTAACATTTAATAATAATGTTTAACACAAGAATATTGCGGAAGTCTCAAAATGCCGAATTGTTAAAAAAAACTTCAAATCATAAAAACTGAAACTGTTTAAAACAAAAGTAAATATTACATCTGATAAGAAATATTGTTTGCTAAAAATGAAAAAAATACATCATCATCAAGTCATCAATAAAGATACAAAAAGCAGCTAAGTTCTCGATAAATAGTAATTACTGCGGCTTGGATCGGAACCTGAACTAAATCCTGCAAAATTCTGCCATCCATGATACGAATGACAGTTGATTGAATCGATCAACGCTTAACGCCGAGCATAACTTCCTATCCAGCTCAAAATACGAAAATTATACGCTACATTTACAAAATAATAATTTAAGTACGAACTTATAATTAATTGACATCACCGTATACTTTTACCATATTCTTTTTCTGTTCCATACTTTTTAAGTCATTAAAATACCATTCTCAATCCTGACAGAAGTACGTTACTACCACATATACAATTCGGTAATCTTAACACTTAAGTAAGTTCATTTGGTTAATACTCATAACCGTACCATGCATCATAGCATCAACACTAATCAAGTTTATCACTGATCAACAAGCACATCAATATGACACCTGATATATGTAAGGGTCTGGTTAGGTGAGGACCGTAGTCCTAAACCCTAACTATGGTGGAAGTCGTCACCCCTTCAATACAATTTATGCTCGAGCTCTATAGGATAGGTAGCTAACCCCCTGTCTTACACCGCATTTTACGAGCTGGCCAACACGAGCGCCGGGATTTTACATGCGGGTCCATGGTTCGACATTACCTTACTATCAGGGTCATTCAATCAACATTTATTCACACAAGTACATCACATTTTTATTACTACAATTTGACATTGACTTTGACTTTGATCAACTTAGGTGATAACCTCTTTTATTTAATAAAATTCTAAATCATAACGTAGAATTAACCTTTATGTCTTTATACATTCATTATTAAATTTTGACACATTAAATTTTATTTATAACTTTAGTTTTAATAGCTCGCTACTAAAATCTATTAATATTCTATCAATAGTCTCCAAATTAATATTTTCCATAAGTAGCTACTAAAATCTATTTTTCCTTAACTAAGTTCCCAAAATCAATATTTTCAACTTTACAATAAATAAAACTTTATTCTCTTCAAAAAAATCAATTATACTAATTAAATTCAAGTTAAAATTGCATCATTTGGATAAGTTTTCAAAATTCTACAAGTTCACCAAAAATCAATATTTCAAGTTTAAAAAAATAAGTAAACTTATTAGGTTTCAAAAATCAACATTCTAGTTGTAAAACAAATAAAACTTATAATTTCACAAAAATCAATATTTCTAGTTTAAAAAAACATTCCTAATATAACACTTAACTCATAAACATACTAGCACCAGTTTATAACATAAATTATACTTAATATCACTAGAATATAATTTTGCACCCAACTTCCTAAACTTGTTCAAAGATTATTAAATTAACATACTAAAAATACTTTTTGCATACACATACTTAATATAATCTTGATCATAATTTCATCAAAATAACTTCCTACTAAAACATATCAACATATTTCATACTTTGCATATTATAAAGTAAATATAATGTAAAATTTCGCAAAAAGAGTAGGGTAAGAAGCTATACCATACTAACACCAAGGATTCGTACTAAGTACTAATTAGGAAAATAATAAGAAATAATACACTCCGAGATAGATAATAATGCTTCAAAGATAATTAATCCAAACTCCCAAAATAATGATGATCTTCTAAGCTCTCAAAATAATAAAATCCAAACTCCAAGAATAATAATACATTAAGTACCCAAAGTAAATAACCCAATAATGCTCTATAATGATGATGATTTAGCTAAATAAAGAGTGTTCTAAGCTCCATCTTCTTGAATTTCTTCAACTAATAATAAAGGTATTAAGGTAGTAAGATTTAAATGAAGTGAAAATATAAGAAAGAATGTTAGAAAGATTTGATGATGGTGGTGTAAGTGATCTCATGGCTAAGGGGGTATGTATAATGGGTTTGGGCAACTTTGTTATTCAATAGATTGTATGAAAACGTATTTTAGGAGTATAGAAGAAGGTTAACTTGTGTAAGTGATTTAGAGTGTGTAAGTGAATGTGTAAAAGTTAGATTGTGTAGGTGAATATGTAAGAGTTTGGAGTGTAGAAGAAGGTTAGCTTGTGTAAGGAAATGGTGATGAACATCATGGGTTACTATAGAAAGGATTTTGGTTCAACAAATTTTTGTTCTAGTATGTACAAGTAAATATACTTTAAAATAATGAGTTCATTTGATAATCAAAATATGTAGTTTACTTAGAAAATTTTGCTTAAACTATACTTAAAGTTAATAAAAAAAATACGACTCAGTTTTATATATAAAATAATTAAATCTAAGTTATAAGGTTAAAATAATAAGTAGTAATGTTAGTTTAAGGAAGAAAGTTAAAAGTAATGTTTTACAAAATCGTGAATATAATAATAATATTTTACTTTTCGTACTATAAAATAATAAAATAATATTTTAGTGCTTATAAAAAGATATTAAACAAAATAACATTTTTTTTAAGTTTAATATTTGAAAGAAATTACAAAATCGGAAAAGGTTTAGGAATTAAAGATGATTTGAAATGGATAACCAAAGGATTAGAGATTTGAATTGAAAAATCGGAATAATTAATTGGAAGATTATGATTAAGAATTTTGAGTCTGTTACATTTATTTTTTAAAATTATAATGTTGGATCGTTGAATCAAAAAAAATATTAATGAAAGCTAATACATAAGAAAAATTAATAAAAATTAAGAATAAATTTGTAGAATCGGATCGCTAAATCGTAAGATCGTAAAATCGTGTTATGATTCTACTTCTACAAATTTTATTGTAATTAGAATCGTAAGATTCTACCAAATTACGATTCTATCTACGATTCAAATCGCTTGCTTGTTTTCGGATCGTAATATCGTAGAATCGTAGAATAGAATCGTGATTTTAATGACCATGGTTTCTGCTTGTGTTGGTAAATTTTTAGGCACGCTTAATAAGCGTGGCTAAAAGTGCTAATAAGCGTGGCTAAAAGTGCTAATAAGCGTGGCTAAAAGTACTAATAAGCGTGGCTGGTAGTGCTTTCAGACATGCATATAAGTGTTAGAAGCTTTCCTCACTTGATAAACGTGTCTGTATGATTTCATGGACCATTGTTTTTCTTCTTATTTTCCTACACAAATAAGCGTGGCGAATGAACATAACTAACGTTTTAACTAATTATGGCAGTAGATTCTTATTATTATTTATTATTGTTATTATTATTATTCATATTATTATTATTATTATTATTATTATTATCATCACGACTATTATTATTTTTGGCAAATAAAATTATACTAATATAGACAGTAAATTACTTGGTATAAAATTTGAGCCAAGCCCAGAATACAAAAAACATGAAACAAAACACTATAACGCAAAAGTTAGTAGCCTATACAATATACTAAAATAAGAAAGTAAGCAAAATCCTAAATAAAACAAAGTTGTTGAGGCAACATATAATATCGTAACACAACATTACACAATATTCGGCTGCAAGCCACGCTTGGATAACAACACCATTCCCTCGCAAACAAACCCAAGTCATCGTCAAACAAAAACCTGCAATAAATTAAAAGGTATAAATGACCATCCACAAACACATGGGTTGAATTAAAAGACAAATTAAGTTGTTTGAAAGGTGTATTTACATTAACATGAAACAAAAAGAAACAAGCTAGTGACTTATAGCGTGACACTGCAACTAATTCATGGATTTAACCTCATGTAAACAGATAAAATATGATACTGTGTTTATAATAAAAACAAGAACATTAATAATTACTTGACGAAATCATATTTTACAACAAAATGATTGAATTTAACATGAGATAGCATAGTAAAGGAAACAATGGATTATGAGATAACTTAGTAATTTTTGGAATGGATCATACAGATATGGCAAAATAAATAGATACAGAAGCTAACTGGAGTCATACTCGTTGATTGCAAACCTTATTTATATACTCTTATGAAAATCACACAATACAAATAGAGCTCTCCTGCTTGTAACAGGAAATAAACAAGTTCCAACACCACCCAAAACAGTTGCAGCCACCATTTCGGGGTCAACTTGTGGAGTTTCAAACAATTTTGGCTCAAATATCTGCACATAAAGTATTTACACTTAAAGCAATGAATCAAAATTTACTTAATAAAATCAGAAATAGGGCAATTGTTTTCAAAATTAGATATTGGATATTTACACAAAAAGACATTACCATTTTGGTCTTTCATTATCAATATCAATAACATCCATAGTTATTAATTGATGTAAAATCACAACCTGTAATATAGAAGTACTTTTAGATTTTAGATCAATATTCCTAGTTATGGGAGCATCAACACTACAATATACTAACTACAATACCCTCACAAAAACATACAACTCATATTTTCCATTAAATCCCACAAACTACACTACAACATAATTTGTTTTTAGTGGGATATATTTAGAGACTAAATGTCCCGACTTTAAATTTCTAATAGTATATGTATAGAGAATTTAATCACATTTATTAGACCTTTTAGCAGAATAATAAATAATAAAACTAAAGCTTAGCTTTTTGTAACATAGAATCTACCCACATTTCTCACAAATGTTATTATAGAATAATAAATGATCACACTAAAGCTTTTTGCAACATAGATCTACTCAGGTTTCTCACAAATATCACTATAAACTATAATAATAATTATAAAGACTAAATAAAGTGTTGCTAAATTAATTTATAGTAAAAATCAATGATTATTATATTAAAAATTTAAATGCATTTTTTTAATGTCACTGAGTCTAATGTCATTAAATTTGTTGTAGTGATACAGGGGAAACAAAATAGGATAAATCCATTACCTTGATGTAGTTTGTGGCACTAGTACAGAATCAGGCCATAAAAGATGGGTTCAATATCCGCCAATCATGAAACGATTCTGGGCCTGCGATTTCCTCCATTGAAATTTGTACATATTCCAAACCAATACCTTAAAATAGAATGCAAAAAATCCAAAGAAAAAACAAACCCCAAATCAATTGATTAAAATTTGGGGAAAAATTTATTAGATTTGGATTTCAGGATTTTAGGGTTTGACACTTTTTGCTGTGGTGTCAGGTTTGGTGGTGGCGTGGGCTTTAAAAGCCAATTGGGGTTGTGCGGTGGTGGGTTGTGCAACGGGTTTACGGTGAGGGTTATGAGAAGTGAGAAGAGTATTGCTTGGCCGAGGGGGAGAAGGTAATGTCGTGGTTTAGGTGAGAGGAAGAAGCACAATTAACATCAAACTTTTTAAGAAGGCTGATATTTGCTTTAAAGTTTATTTTGTTTATTTTGTTTTGTTTAGTTACGCTAACTACTGCGGCTGATTTGCTCATTTTTATTGTGCTCTAGTCACGCTTATTAGTGTGGCTGATTTAATAATATTTTTAATTTAATTGATCTTTAGCCACGCTTATTAGTGTGGCTGAATTTATAACATCCTAACATTATTTAATTTACTCGTAGCCACGATTATGAGTGTGACTATTATTCTCACGCTTAATAAGCATGCCTAAAATGCAAAAAGAGAGTTTAATTGCAAAAAAGTCTGCCACACTTAAATAAGTGTGCCTTAATAAGTGTAGTTACATGCGACATTTTTTGTAGTGCGATAGAATCATTAGTAGAATCGTAAAATCCTATAAATATTTTTTATATGTTATAGGATACTGGATTATCAATAATATTTCATCTTATTAGCTCATTTTAAAAATTTTGAGCTGTAAATAAAGATTTAATTAACTTTATCTTTTAATTGATTAAAAGTTTATTTTAATAATCGTTTATGAATTGTCAATTAATAAGTACATCAAGAATTTTCATAATCGAAATGATGATACATATTTAAGTTAAGGCTAGAATATAATATATTTATTATGTAATATCATAGAATCGTATTAAAATCTTATCACTCATATTCTTCATCTTCACAAAATAGTACGATTCTACCCTTATTAAGATCCTACTTAAGATTCATCGCTACTTTATTTTTGAATCGTAGAGTCGTTGAATTGTAAATCAGAATCCAAATTTCAAGACCATGGTCACGTCTTTTAATATCTCCAATATTATAGTTAAGGTTTTAAATTAAAGTCTCAATTATAT
>NC_080063.1:9824174-9826674 GCF_026212465.1 Amaranthus tricolor | reverse complement strand
CCACTTAGTAATAACTAATAAGTGAATGTATTACCATATTTTACCATCTTGTTAACTATTTGCATAATGATACTAATGACTTTGTAAAGCCGATCGTTGCAGATATGGTGGAAAGATAGAAGACATATTTTAATGGTTTTCCTTATGTTTATGGTATTCTGACAATTTTAGACCCATGTCTTAAGACGAAAAATCTTACTAAATTGATAGGCTTTTAATATCATTCATTAGATCGTCCATAGAGTGATGTACATAATTATGGTTGAAAATGTGAAATACTTTTAGTGGAGCTTTATGATTACCATTCTAGTGTATATAATCCAAATTGCAATATGTCTAGGCATGCTAGCGTCTCGGTACGTCCCACTAGATTTAATCTCATCATAGCTAACATAATAAGCCAAGAAGATAGTTTTGTAGGGCCTTCTTCTTCCTCACCCTCCTATTCATATTTAGAACTAGATAACTATCTTAAACATCACTTTGAAATTGAACAAGATAATTTTAATATTTTAGAATGGTGGAAAGAAAAATCAATAAAATTTCTCATATTATCGAGAATCGCAAAGGATAGTCTTTCAATTCCGGCTTCTACTGTTGCGTCAAAATCTGCTTTTAGTGCAGGCAAAAGAATTCTTGATGACAAGAGATCTCGTTTTGCTCTACATACTAAATATGCGTTTGTAAGAAAGATTGAGATCAAGCAGATGTCCGAACACAAGGACTCAAGAACGATGATGATCAAGACGATGATGATGGATGCATCTGCATCATTGGGTAGAGAGGTAGCGGAGGCATCGAACCAACAAAAAGAGGATGATCATGACGAATAAGATCATGAATATCGGACAATGATTAATATACATTCAACAACTATAAATAAAATGTCCATCATCTTTCTTATGCCATATCTTTTTATTATTTAGTCGTAAATTAAGTAAGCGTGGAGTGGCAAAGATTGATTGGAGGAGGGTCCTACCCAACTTGCCAAGCAACCATAACATTGCTGAGGTAATGCGAGGGGTCCCACACAAAGCCCAACTTAAAACGACACAGTACCATCTGTGTAACTAGAAAGATAAAAAGGATTTTATTATCCAAATGAAACTTCTCAAGCCAAATTTGTTGCGGTATAGTTTGAACTAACAATAGCCTTTGGCCCTTTGCATCACTGTTTTTGCACCATGGCATGCCCATTCCTAGGCTTTCCACTCTTTACAACTATACAACATCACCCAACCTGTGATTCCTTTTATTACTCTTCCTAATATTTTCTCTACCATACTTTTTTTTTTCATCCTTTTTCTCCTTATAAATACACTCCTACACCCCATCTCCACTTCAGCACCTAACAATTAACCACTTGATAACAACAACCCATAATTTCTCTATTCTCAACTAAAAAAACGGAAATTAAAAAAATGAGGCCAATCGTACACACAGCCTTAACTCCAGAGGCGGCTCGGGTAGTCTCCATGGCACAACCGAGGTCGCCATGGCACTCCCCTGTACCTTACCTTTTCGGAGGACTAGCGGCTATGCTCGGACTCATAGCCTTTGCACTTCTTATATTGGCTTGCTCTTATTGGAAATTATCTAGAGATGAAACCCAACCACAGAGCAATGAAGGGAATGATTTAGAGAGTGGTGGAAAATTTGATGGAGTTAGTAAAATAAATGATCCTCCTGTTTTTGAAGAGAAAATTGTGGTTATTATGGCTGGTAATGAGAAGCCTACCTTCATAGCAACTCCTGCACTAATGTTTAAACACACTTCTGATGATCATGATGATGATGATGATCATCATCATCATAAAGATGACAGAAATGTTGCCAAGGATGATCATGAAGAAGATGATGAAAAGTCTAAAGAAGATGAACATAGTTAAGGTTCATAATTATTATTAATCCTTAATTATGTCATTAATTAGTAAGGATTAGTCACAAAATCCCCCCAAAAAATCTCCTTTTTCGGAGTGTCAATTTTGATTAGCTAGTTAAAAAGGTACCTACATAAGATTACCACAATTTTGTCTCTTTTAATTCCCTTTTCCCATTTTTGGCTACCTGGAATTGGTTTAACTTACAGCGAGAGATCATTATCTGACTCCATAATATGATATTATGCGTGTGAGTTTGTGGATGATGAAAATAGCAAGAATATATGTAATTGCCTCTGCATATTTTGTATTTGCGACATTAATTTTATGCAGAATGCTTTTATTTTGATTTGCAAGTAACTAAAAAGACTATGTCGTTACATTAATTTAATCATTTTCTAAAAGCTTGAAGGGACAAAATTGTTGAATTTGCTAATCTAATAAGCTTTCACTAATATTGGTATGAAGTAGTAGGGATTGTTTGATATTATTTTTATAAGTAATCTTCTTAATCATTTTAATGGAACTCATTACTCAAATATATATGTTTGTGCCTGTGCATATTATTCTTGGTTGGAGCCATAGGATAATTTTAATAATTACTTGTTTTTTTTTCTTAA
>NC_080063.1:9794174-9819174 GCF_026212465.1 Amaranthus tricolor | reverse complement strand
CTGAATTAAAAATGAGCATAGCGTTTCACCCAGCTACAGACGGACAAACAGAGCGGACTATTCAGACACTTGAGGATATGCTACGAGCTTGTGTCTTAGATTTTGGTGGTTCATGGGACGATAAGTTGGATATGATAGAGTTCTCGTACAATAACAATTATCATTTGAGTATCGGGATGGCACCATTTGAGGCACTTTATGGTCGTAGTTGTCGTAGCCCCATATGTTGGGATGATAGTTTGGATACAGTAGCTGTGGGACCGCCTTTGATTCAGGAGATGATCGAGCAAGTTCAGTTGATACACAAGAGGATGAAAGCAGCTCAGGATAGCAAAAGAGTTATGCAGATCAACGACGTCGACCTCTTGAATTTCAAGTTGGAGATAAAGTCTTTCTTCGAGTTTCACCAACTAGAGGTGTGATGAGGTTTGAGAAGAAGGGTAAGCTTAGTCCAAGATTCATTGGACCTTACGAGATCCTTGAGCGCATAGGTGAGGTAGCGTATCGACTTGCGTAACCTGCGTCTATTGATCGAGTGCATGACGTGTTTCACGTATCCCAGCTGAGATAGTACATCAGGGATGATTCACACGTTCTTCAGCCCGAACAGTTGACCTTGGATGACACCTTACAGTATGAGGAGACTCCCGTTCAGATCCTAGATAGGAAGACGCGTGATACACGTCGGGGTAGTGTAGCGCTTGTGAAGGTGTTATGGTCTAATCACGTTACCGAAGAAGCCACGTGGGAGGCAGAAGATGCCATGAGACGTGATTATCCCTGGTTGTTTGCTCAGGTATTTCTATGTTTATCACGCTATAGCTATTACATCTTCTTAGTCTTAGTGAGTTGAGTTCGAGTACGAACTTTATTCTAAGTTGGGTAAAATCATAAGATTTCGGAATAATACCAAGTTTTAACGATGCTAAGCCTTAAAATTTTGGTTAGTTCACATGGTTAGTACGAGTAATATAGATTCTTACAATGCATAAAGTATGAGTAATTGGGTAACATAGCCCTATGATATATATAATAGCTGGATATTTGAGTATGTACTTGAGACTTGGTTTAACTTCGAGGACGAAGTTCATTTCAAGATGGGTAGACTGTAACATTTGAGAAATTAATAATTTAAGACGAGTGAATTTAAGAGAATTATTAATACGTGTATGACCTTAAATATACATAATATAAATATATAGTCTGAATTTAATTTCTTTCTTTTTTCTATTTTTTTAATTTGATTAAAATACCCAAAATCCTTCTTCTTTCTCTCATTTCGAATAAACCCAATGAATCAGCAAAACCATGCTTCACAATTGAACAAATCAGAACTCCAAGAACACTTTCCTCCTTCTCTTTCCATTTCCCTCTAAAAATGGCAGATTTTTACTAAAATTCTGCAAGCAAGAAGTCGATCTTTTCTCTCTTGGTCCCTGAGAACGTGTGCCCAAGAACCATCACTATTTCTCGGTGGTTACTTCTCCTAAAAACAGGCGACAATAGCCGTGGCAGCAGGTCCATTTCCAGTCGATTTTTGGTGTCCTTTTCTTGGGGAAAAACGTAGCCAATCAACCTATATCTCCTTCACAAAATCAATCGGGTGTAACACCTCTTCTTCTCTTGAAATTGTGCCTTTCCCTTGCCATTTTATGATACTCTATTGAATCAATTTTCTATTTTTCTTTCCTTGAACCTTATTATTGTGTTAATACATTCAAGAATCTTGTCACCATGAAAATAATAGAAACCTCAAGTATAATTATATGTGTGTGTTTACTTTAAATTAAATGAATCTAGTGATGATTGATATGTGATTATAAGAGATTGTGATTGAGGAATTTTGGGGAAGAATAATTCTAAAATCAAATGCACTTTGGGTTTTATGATGTATAGATAGTAGATTATGGAATATTGAAATAATTTGTTGGAATTATTAATTAGTACGTAATTTACAAAGATTAGAATATCGATAGGATGTTAAATGTAGAAAGATTATGAAAATTTGATGTTCTTGAATATTAGGAGATTCTTGTGAAATTACTAATGGTGGATAAATCTTGTTGTTGTTATTAATCGAATAGTTGGGTAAATGTAAGTGTTGGATATAACTCTTGATTATATGATTGGTTGTTCTTGAGAGTATTTAGGGTTTGTGTGGAAATTATTAGTTGAATGGATAAACTAGCTGAATCTTTCTTTTGGATAGTTTGTTAATCTTGTTTAGTTTCTTGGTTTTGAGTTTAGATGAACATGGAAGTGTTTGAATTGGAATACAAAGGGAATTGTGGAGACGTACGATCTTTACAAGAATATAAGCTAGTTTTAAATAAGGTTATATATTTTCTTATGATTTTTGGGGGTTAGAGTTATAACTTGCGCAATCTTTGAAATTAGAAATATTAGAATAGAAGATGGAACTAAGATGCGGTCTTAGGAGGAGATACAATGAGCTATATGAACCTAGTTTGTGGTATCGAACGCTTTTGTTGTGATGTTATGTTTGTTATGCTTCAGGAGGCGACGTCATCGAGGAACCTTTCTAGTTGATAGCTGCAAATCGATCACGGCTCTTTGAAGCGTCTTGTTGGTGAGTAGTAGCAGTCCCTTAAAGGTTCTGGCCATAATACAATTTTGAAAATGGTTTTATTAAAGCTGTGAGTTTTATAATGTTGAGACAAATTTGTTATGAATGATTATGCTGATATTGATATGGTCAATGGATCGGCCTCACGAGCTGGTCATTGACGGAGTAGAAAGAAAATCTCCCTTACTCCCCATTTTGAGGTGAATTATCATTCAAATATTGACTAGCCTCACCTGAGAGTGACATAGCCTTAGAGCTATGGATGTTCCTCTCAACTAGACTCCCTATGCGCACATAGATCTAGGAAACTGATGTTGCTTTTAAACATATGATTTGATTTACTATGTTTTGTCGTTTTGGATTGTTACTTCTCATTCAGTTTAATCTGACCTTCTGTTGTTTCATCTTTTAGTTTGATTAACAGATCGGAACCGGTCGGGAACGATGGGTTAGCGGTGTTGAATAGTATTCCAAAGATGTATAATGAGCTAAACACGTAGGAATTTGTAGATTTGTATTAGAATTTTGGATAAATGTATATTAGATTTGGTTGTGTTGGTTATATTCGACTTGTAGAGAATTGTATGATTATATTGTATTTTTAGTTAGATATTTGTTTTGAGATTTAACTGAGTTAGTCACGTTAAAGAGCTTGTGACCTGTTTGCTCAAGTTTTGGAAGTGTGATTTCAGTTTTCTTGGGAAATAAACCCCGTGATGACCCTGTTTACTCAGTCAACGGTAAGTCGGGTTGTTACACTACTGCTCTCTGATTTTTCATCACAAGTTCTTCAATCTTCATCAATTTTTCGTTAATGTGAGTCTATTGTTTATACATTTGCTGTTTTCAATTAATTTTAGGTTACATTCATTGTTTTATTTTCATTTTGATGTTCGTTTAATTTTTTTCTGATTTTAGGTTACATTTGCTAATTTTTAGTGCTCTATCACTATTCACTAGTTGTTACACTACCTTTCCATCATATTCCATCATGTTCCTACTGTCGATTTTGGTTGAGAATGTAGCCAAAGTCATGATTAATTAACAAAGATTAGTCATGATTAGTAATTGATTATAAACAAAATGATAGATTCAGAGGAGTTTCCCTACCTCAGAGTAGCCAAAGTTGCAGATTTTGAGAGGCGATTCTAAACTGCCATCTAAGATAGTGTTTTCCAGAACAAATTTGTTTTGTCAAATTCTGAACTGCCTTAAGATCTCTATGACAAATTTGCTACATTTAGGAAAAAAAAAGAAGCATTATTAGCCTTGTTTATGTGTATAAAAAAGGTTAATTCATTTGAAATTAAGCTTTAATAACAGAACAAAAATCTAATTTCAGAGAATAAATATAATGAAATGTACTCCATAATTACTCTTTCTCTCCTGTTTGTTTTGTCATTTATGGTCTTGCAGTAAATGGATTTTAGATCATTTAAGTCTACTGATTTTGTTTCGGATAACAAGTGGTTATAGGGGATTTTTCCACTGCACTTGAGGATAGATTTGGGGTTGGAATGATGTGGGAGGAATGTAAGATGGGTATGAAGCATGTGAGAGTAGGTTTACTGATTAAATGTATTTTCTAGGCTAGTTAAAGCAAAAAACTTTCTTGTCACTTAAAGAGCATCTATGTTTGATTGCTCATTTGACAAATGAGCATCTATGTTTTTGCTCATTTGACAAATGAGTATCTATGTTTTTGCTCATTTATATAAAATTACCAACTAATTATTTACTTTTTTTTTAATTGTTTTGTATAAGTAGGGAGTCTATTGAAAAGGAGCCTGCTGCGGATGTTGGTTCATCAAGTGTTACTGCCGATGTTGTTTCAGCAAGGCCTGTTGCTAATGTTGGTTCAATAGGGCCTGCTGCTGATGTTGGTTCATCAGAGGTATTAGTTGGTACTAAAGTTATTGGTAAGAAGGTTGAAAAAGGATTGAAAGAAAAACAAAAGATTAAGAGAGTGATTCAGCAATGGAAAAAGCAATTCAAAAGCAACTCGCTCTCTATCAAAATAGTGGAGCTGAAAGAGTTTCTAAAAGAGCATAACTTAGCTGGTCATATGTTCAAAAGGAACTTTGTAGTGCTATGTGTTTCTACATTGATGGATGGTAAAATTTTTATTTTTATTTTGCTTATTTTTAGTTATAGTTAGCACTTAGCAGTTATGTGCTATATATAGCAACTATATTATCTAAGTTGTTGGTCATATATGTATAGAATCAGTTACTTGAAACTATACATCATTAGATAGAAACTATACATCATTATATTAAAAATTAATTGTATCATCAGGAAAAGGTGGAGAGTCAACATCATGGTTTTAAGTTTGCTTATTTATATTATATTTTGTTCATTTAAATTTCCTTTTGCTCATTTTTCTTTTGTTTTGCTCATTTTTTTGTCAGGGAAACAAAATGTGAATATCAATTCTAATATTCTCACATTTCTTTCTGATGTTGATAAAATAAAGGACTTGAATTGGTGCAAGTATATCCTTGATTCACTTGTGGAGGCCAAGCTTTTCTGGAAAGAAAGTCAAACTCGTTCTTTTCCTGGGTCTTTACTGTTTCTTATGATATTACTTTAATTTTTGTTGTTTTTTTATTGTAGTATTTTTTACTTATTTGTTTAATTTTAATTTACTAATTTTAATGTAGTCTTTACTAGTATTTTTTACTTGTTTGTAGCTTTTATACGTTAATCAGTTTGTCATTGAGGAAGTTAGAGCCAAATGAGAAACTCCAATTCTCAAAGGTTGGACAACCAATATGTTGTCAAGTCGTGAGAAATTGGAAATTTTTAAGGGAGGCTTGAAGTTTTTGATAAAAATCAGAAGCTTGTTGGTCCTTCTGGCAGCAAACAACAAAAAATGGTATTTCAATTGTAACCAATACTTAGTTTTTCTATGTGTTTGGCATTGCTTGAAGAATTGAATTGGAACAAATCTTGCTTTTAGGAAAATGATGCAATGTGGTGCTCTTTATAGCACATAAATGGACCTCCTAAATCAGTAAAAAAAATATTTGCTCAATTGTCAAATGAGCAATTATTTTTTGCTCATTTGGTACTCATGCTCTGTGTGATTTGGATGAAAATTACACAATTACCTAATTTTTTTGCTTGATTTTAGGAACAATCTGATCCAATTCATACAAAAAATGAAGAAATTGAACAAGATCCGAATAAGGTATTTATATGACTCTTTTGGAAACTTATATTAATTTGCTCATTTTTATATGACTTTGCTCTTTTTTTGTTTTTGTGTTTTTTTTTCATAATTTTTGTTATTTTTTACTTAATTTGTGAAGTTGTATTGTTTTTTATTTTTATAGAAATGCCTTATGGAGCTTGCAACAGCATTTACAATAGTCTTGGCATACATGGATTTCAGTGAAAAACATGAAACTACTGTTAAGTATTTTCCTAACAATGAGAAGATTCAAAAGCTGAAGGAAGATGCAATGACTTTTTGTGATGAGCTAAAGATAAGCTCTAAAGCTTTGACTAAAGATATTCGTCTCTCATTTAGCCAAGATGAACAGTATTGGCAAGATCCAGCTGTAATTGAAGCTTGGGATAGGTTTTCACATATTTCAGGCAATGACAAGGATGCTGAATCTACAATTAATGCTAGGGTTGATCATCTGATTGAATCAGAATCAATTGATGTTACTAAGATTGCTGCTGAATGTGTTCACGTAGCAAGTGGTATACCTGATGTTGAAGCTCCATCTGTTATCATACAGCCTAAGGTTGCTGAGCATGTGTTTAAAAAACTTGGAGAGTCAAGTATGAGATATAGTTTAAAAAGTTCAGTTGCCAAAGGATGTGGAACTCCTTCATTCAGCTTAGGAATCTCTTCTCAAGAAACTGATTCTTAGGAGAAGTCCCCTAGCATTGCACCTACTGATGAACCTGTAGTTGCTCCTGTCAGTGCACAAGTTGGTGCTTCTAAATCAGCAGTTGCTACTGTTACAGATGATGTTGATGCTGTGAATGCTCAAGAAGATCTAATTGCGCTTAAGAGAAAAGGAGATGTTGAAAATGAGAGTTGTATTCCAAAGAAGCGTAAAGTGCAACCATCGATGCAGATAAGATCTCCTTTTAAGTTTCGGAGTATCAACATATATACACTATTAACAATAGTTTAGAAAGGTGTTATGGATTCATTTTTTCATGAGAAGAAAAATCATTTGTAAGTATTTATTCAATTTTTTCAGTTCTGGAAATTTTGGCAACTGACTTTATTTTTCTTTCTTATAACAAGTATAACTCTATATTCTCACTTTACATATCTACGATTGAAATTATTTTAACTTCCCTAAATCTTATATGAAGTGATGCAGGGTTTTTATGCGAGGGTGAGCCTGATATTGTACTAATGCTATTTCAACTTGAATTGCTAAAACCTCATAGCAGAATTCATGTTGATATCATTAATGCATGGTCTACTGTTCTGAATTTTAATGAGCAATATAGAGATATCAATTCTTGTG
This sequence comes from Amaranthus tricolor, assembly GCF_026212465.1. Lineage (NCBI taxonomy): Eukaryota > Viridiplantae > Streptophyta > Magnoliopsida > Caryophyllales > Amaranthaceae > Amaranthus > Amaranthus tricolor. Next base: position 9,812,085 of record NC_080063.1, on the reverse strand, counting down.
GACGTTTCATTTTCGGTCTTAATGCAGTTGTAAGTTGAACTCGTTCATTTTATTTTGTATTATTTTGTTCATGTTCACTTTACTCATTTCATATAAATTTTTTATCTTTGAATGTAGATGTTGTTTTGTATTTACAAAAACTATTATTAGTTCTTTGCTCATTTGTCAAATGAGCAAACTATTCAATGCTCATTTGTCAAATATTCACTTGCTCATTTGTAAAAAAATTTCAATTTACTCATTTTATATGACTTTTCTCATTTCATATTCACTTTGCTCATTTGTTATTTACTCTTTTCATTTATATTCATCTTATTTATGTATTTTTCTTTATGTATTTTTTAGGATTTCCTTTTTCAATACGAAAGTGATCGTGCTCAAGAAAGGAATAAAATAATCATCCAAAAGAAAGATATTGAGCTTTTCTTTTTCCCAATATTTGAATATGATCATTATTATCTGCTATGTTTTAACACCACCACAGGCTGTGGTACAATTGAGGTTATTGATTATAGTGAAAGTCCTAGAGAAAATAAGAAATAGCTTAAAAATCTGGTATGTCTTCTGCCACGTCTTCTTCATCATCAATATCCTCATTCATGCCTGTCATGTTATTACTAGATTCCTTATTCATGTCTCCTCTCATTATATCACTAGTACCCTAACACACAAACACTCACGCACACAGACACACACACGCATACACATACACAGGCACACACACACATACACACACACGCATACACACACACACACACATACACACACACACAAACATACACAAGCACACATACAACTTGTAATAGCATCTAAAATCAGATTTTGAAATTAATTTTTGGAATCAGATTCTTATTTTAACTTATTTGTTCATTTTCAAAAAAGTGCATTCATATTTCATGAATGGTGAAGGAAGTATGCAAAGTGTTTTTTTGTCAATAAAGATCAAGTCTATAGAGTCTGTCGTGGTTGATTTACGTTGGAATTCTTTAGATGATCATCATTTGCATTGCGGTGTTGCAATGATGGGGCATATGGAAACATATATGGGTTTGCAAAAGTGGAATTCAGGTTTAAAGAAAAATAATGTAAGTCTTTCACATTTCATACTTGTTGTTGCAACTTATAGTCTTTCACATTTAAAGAAAAATAATGTAAGTCTAACCAGAAAAAGTGTAATTGCAATTTTTATAATTTGCTTCTTCTGGAATGAGAAATCTGCACTTTTTAGGTTAAAATTTGTGATCAACTTATTGATATACATTCATGAAGCCATTACTTATCCTATACTTACTCTGAATTATTGCTTTATTTTTTCTCTTTGCAGGACATAATCATTGAAAAACTTCGTTTGAACTATACCCTCTCAATTATTTCAAGTGAAGTAAATATTGTTAAACCTATTAAACAAGTTGTCCGAAAAAAAAGGCTGAGGAAGCATGTGATTCTGAAGAAAGCTAGGGGCAACAATCCAATAGCAATTAAATTGAAGATTGAAGTTGATCAATTGTTCTTAGGATTTGTATAGTTTTTGTATAGAACAATAGAAGTGTTACTTTTATGATGTTCTTAGTTGATCAAATGTTTTTATGATGTTGTTAGGATTTTCTAAGTATAACTTTTGCTATGTCAATGTAATGGATATCATTTTCTATCTTATTAACTAAGTTGTTGGTCATTCGTTAAATTGCTAATTAACTATTTGCTCATTTGACAAATAAGCAACTAACTATTTGCTCATTTTACAAATGAGCAACTAACTATTTGCTCATTTGACAATTGAGCAACTAACTATTAAATGACAAATGAGCAACTAACTATTTGCTCATTTTCTAAGTATATAATTGTTCATTTGCCAAATGGTTGTTGATTTAATGTATTATTAAAAGGAATGTTTACTCAATTGACAAATGAGCATTAACTATTTGCTCATTTTAACAAAATTAAAAACACAAAATGCTAAATCTTATATTTATATAAAAATATTAACTTTTATATTTGTATAAAAGTATCATTATACTTTGTTTGCACAATTTCTAATATTATGATTACTCAATTTACCACAACCTCTACATGATCTCTTCTTTTTCTGGTTTTGTTCTACAGCCTTTTCTTTTTCTCCCTTCAGCCTTTTTGATCTTCTACCTCTTGTTTCAACATTTGACACATCAATCTCAGCCCCTTTCTCTTTTGAAGTCTCTACATTTGATACATAAACTCCAGTCCCTTTATTCTTTGAAATTTTTGGAAGTTTGACAATTATTTCAGTTGGTTCACTAGCTCCAATCAATAGCTCAATGTCTTGTCCTTTGTTGTTTGCACTTCCTATTGTTTCATTATTCCTTGCAATCCTTTTAGCCTCCAAATCCTTTCTTATTCCTTGAAGATTTATCACAAGAACTTGAATATCATCATCATTGCTTTCTGCCAAACTTACACAAGTGTGTATCTCTGACCATAAACAATTTAACAATTTTTTCTTGTCAATTAAATTAGCATATTGCTCCAACAGGTTTCCACCCAAGTCAAAAATTGGTTTTTTTAGTGCCATAGTAGTCCATCTGTGTAGCATATACTGCTCAGGAATGGTTTCAAACCTTTTTTCTTTCCAAACCCAAATCATATGTCTACATGGAATTCCTTGTCTATAAAATAACTTGCAAGAACATGTGGTCTCATAGTTAGTTGGATTAAACACAACATCAAATGTTCTAATCCGATTTCCTTCAATTACTTTAGCAACTTCCAATCCATTTTTTTTCTTCAATTCATCAACACCACAAGAAAAACAAGCCATTTCAACCTCATATTGAAATTCATAAAAGACAGAGTTAGTATATAAATGTGAGGCATGCTTTTCTATCCCTAGTGGTGTTTTGCACTCAGGATATTTGTGCTTTGAATCGTTATCATTCTGACCTTGAGTGTGTCTCTGGGCATCAATTGCAGCTTCATATCTCAAGTAAAACTCAACAAGTGACACATGAGGATTGATAAAGGAGCAGAAAAAGTTGTTTTCGCTTTCGGATCTTGATGTTGTACACATTATTCCTCCAAGGAACACATCTCTGAAATACTCCGGAATCCACTTGTTCCTTATCTTATACATATAACCTAACCACTCATGTTCTTTCAAGTGGTATTCAACCATCACCTTGTTCCACCTTTCTTCAAACTCAGCAAGTTCAATTTCAAGATGCCAAACACAAGCACATAATTTTTTTAGGAAACTAGTTTCTTCTTGCATGATTGATTTCTCCACCTTATATGGTAACTTTTTCATTATGTGCCACATACAGAAGTGATGTTCAGTTTTGTTAAACACACTTTAACAGAAATTTTCATTGCTGGATCTTGATCTATAATCATACAATTCGGTTCATTTCCACCAATTCCCTTCAGAAATGATCTGAACAACCACTCAAATGACACTATATCTTCCTTTGCTATGAAACAAACAACAAAAGTAATGCAGCTCTTATGATGGTCAACCCCTGTAAATGGAGTAAACACCAGGTTGTACCTGTTTACACATATAGATTAAATTTTAAATGATCAAATAACTACACACACATAAATACACAGACACACGTACTTAGACACAAACACCCACACACACACATGCACATACATACACGCACTCACAATCTGTAATAGAATCTGAAATCAGATTATGAAATCAAAATTGTCATCAGCTACTGAAATAATTCAATCAATTAGCATAATTGTTTGCTTATTTCATAAATTAGCATTGAGTTATAAGCTCATTTGACAAATGAGAAATCACTTGTTTGCTTATTTCACAAATTAGCATTGAGTTATAAGCTCATTTGGAAAATGAGCAAATAATTGATTGCTCAATTATCAAATGAACTTATAACTCAATGCTAATTTGTGAATAAGCAAACAATTGTTTGCTTTTTTGTTAAATGAGCAAATAATTGAATACTCATTTCTGAAATGAGCAAATAAGTCAATGCTTATTTTTGAAATAAGCAAACAATTATACTAAGTTCATTTAAAACAAAGTTATTAAGTTATGCTATAGTTATAACATAAAAATGAATTGTGATTTTTATGAATTACCTATTGGTTTGGTATGTGGTATCAAAGGATACCATATCACCAAATAGAGCGTAACTCTTTTTACAAAGGGGGTTAGCCCATAATGCTCTACAAAGGCAATAATCTTCATCCATCTCAAAATCAAAGAAAAAAGCGCGCCACAATAGCTTTTTGTTGGTGAAGTTATCCACGAAAATTTGAGCATCACTTCCTTGAATGTATGCTTTCAAATCTCTATGAAAATGTTTGAAATCTTGCTTAGATGCACTGATGTTATCATATCCTCCAACAATTTCCTTCATCATTCGAAAAGTTGTAATTGGACCAATATTGACCTATTTAAAGAACAAAAAAGTTTGTCAAATGAGCAAATAATTTAATGCTCATTTTTAAAATGAGCAAACAATTCAATTATTTGCTTGCTCATTTGAACAATTTGATGCTCATTTGAACAATGACCAAACAACTTAATGCTCATTTTTCAAATAAACAAACAATTAAAAAATGAGCATACTACTTTTATTAGAACATGTAGAGAATTCATGAAACATAAGAGACTTTGAAAGCCGTACCTTAGAATTATTCACAATTATTTTTTTGTGCAATATGTTCATTTTTCTTCCTTCTTTTTGGAAGAGATTGCAACTAGGTGCATAAAGTGGATGAGTATGTCCCTCATGAAATTGTGACACTATGAATTTGTTATCATCACAATGCTTTATGATAATATGTGCCTTGCACCCAACACGAGTAACGTGTCTCTTCCTTTTGTTTGAAATTTTTTCTTCATTGCTTTCTCCTTCGTTGTTATTTAAATCTTTTTCAACAGTAGGCTTTCTTTTCTCTTTGTGTCCTTTATTGCATACGATATACTGTGATTTCAATTATTGGCTTCTTCTTTGCCTTTTAGTTGTAGACTTTCTTGTGTTGAATTCAGCTGCAAATGCGTATCTTTTAAAAAATTCAAGGCCCTCTTCAAGATTATTAAACCTCATCCCTATAGCTGGTTTCAATTCATTGAGGCATATTGGAAGCCATTCTTTTGTTCCTCCAGGAGTGAGCAAAGGTGCTACTTTAGGAGAAACTACTATTGTAGGAGTAGTTGCCACATTTGCGATGGCAAGGAAACCCAAGGAAACCAATTACCACGACTAAAATACAGTCCACTACTAGAAATTCACTGATAATAGAGTATCAAGTCACAGGATTTCTAATAAACATTTTATCAAACACCTTATATGCACTATCAGGTAATCATAAGTATCATAAAAATTCATTGAGTTTGTGTGCTTAGTCACTGATAATCTGTTCCACACAAACTCAGCCTAGTTTCCTCAATTCAACCCTCACACGAACCAACAAATCATACAACAACGCATATAAATTTAGAACATAAGCATAAATATTAATTCAAAGCATGTCAAGAAAACAACAAATATTAATTCGAATAGATACAACACAATGAGACTAGTATAAAAAATATTAGTCGAAAATCGCCCAAAAAATCTTCAAAATCTTTGAAAATATTGGAGTATAAGTTACCATTGCATTTCATAACAAATTTCTGTACGAAGTAATTGTTCTTCGCCAACCTCCATTCCTAATTTTCTTCAATTTGTTCTTCCGCCAAATTAGGGTTTGTATTTTCCCAATTCAACTGATTTTATATAAGTTTATGAATAAAATTCGTTAATTTGAGCAAAAATCAAAAGGAAATAATGTGATTTGCTTTGACTTGGAGCAGTTACAATGCGTTTATGAAGGAAAGTGTGAAAGTTTTTGATGAGAAAGAAAATCAGGTATTTTGGATAAAAGATAAAGTTGGCAGTTTCATTATTTACACTAATGCCATAACTTGTTCTCCGTTGATCTTAACCATCTACTTTAATCTAATCCTACGACTTAGATTTGTTCTCATATATAGGAGTGTTCTCACCGAATCCCGACCCTATATATATATATATATATATATATATATATATATATATATATTATAGGAAATAATTAAAGACAATAAAAGTAATAGCGGCCCACTTTCTTAAAAAATCATTAGTAACCCCTATTTGTATCTTTTGTTAAAATAAAAGATACAAATAATACTATTTGTATTTTTTATTTTAACAAAAAATACGAATAATTCTTATTTTCATCTTTTAATTATACAAAAGATACAAATAATATATTATTTGTATTGTTTGTATAAAAACGATACAAATAATACTTATTTATATCGTTTGTTTTTAATACAAATAAGTATTATTTGTATCGTTAGTTTTAACAAACGATACGAGTAACATATACTGCCCAGTTTTTAGCTTTACTTTGAAATTAGAGGCGCCACATTTTGAAAGACAATTTCTTCGTTCACTTTGTTTTAACATACGCTACTTCCTGCTGCTTCATCTTCCTCACGGACATATTATTGCTTCATCTTCCTAAAGACGTCACAAATGCTGCTTCTGCTTCTGCTTCATCTCATAAACAACAGGTTTAATCTTCCTCTTCCTCTTGCTTAATTGGAAAACGCACATACTGTTTCATCTCATACAGCTTTATCTTTCTCCTGCTTCCTCTAGTCGTTGCTACTGCTTCTGCTTGAAAACCTAATTCGCAGGTTTAATCTTCTTCCTAAAATACTAATTTCATTATACATTTGAAAACCTAATTCGCAGTAGTAGCTAAGACTTGTCATGTTTTTATATTAGAACCCTAATTTCATTTGTTTTAGAAAAATCCCTAATTTGAATGGATTAAAACTCTAGAGATAGCATAAATTTTTTAGAGCCAATTTGTTTGAGAATTTTTGTTTTAATTGTTTATTAGATTAATTTTTTGTTTTAGTCAAATTAACATCAAATGAAAATATATCAAATGCAAATATATCATTAATATGAAGTGCTTTTGTATGAGCAAACGATTGCCATTTGCGACTCACCATTCTGCCAGTGTCATCTTCTTCTTGGCCTTTACTAAACCGACAAAACAAATCTGCATTAGATCCAAAACACTCCAATGAAAGTCCTCCTCTCGCAGTCACAGGGCACCTCTGCACCTTGCCGTGAATGAAGATATGAAATAAAGTCTTGTAAATGACAAGACAAATTTTTGTATCTGAAAAAATAGTCACCCCTGATGTCATCTTGGGAGTAACCCTCCACACTGATCAATCATCACAAGAATAACTCCTTCACTTTTCATCAAAATTTCATGCATTCAGGTGTTTTTGACTTCAAGTCTTGTCTCCTTCGTAGGCAGACTGTACACTAAATTGAGTTGTGAGTGCTAGGTCATTACACATTCTACCCATGATTCATTAGACTTGACATTCAAGATTCTATCTTAAGTCACAATGGTGTAATCGACGTGGACACAAGAATATATTCATTGCGACTTTGAGTTTCACAAAGTTCTAGTCCGACTTTTCTAGCAAATAACAAGCGCTTCACAAACCTACGAGCACCCATTCTACATGTTAGACAAAGAGTGTACTTATTCAAATGTGCATGTAGTTATGTAAACCTATCACTTATACTTTAGGGATATTCAGTACCATAGAGATATTTGTGGGCATAAACACACGAGATGTTTGCTTAACTTCGTCCACTGAATCCTCAATTTTATTGCCCAGCACATGTAACTTCGTCCATGAGAAATTACTTGAATAAAAGTCCTGCAGCTAATATAGATGTTATGGAATTGAACCTCAGTTTATTGTCATCAGTTTTGATGTTTGTAACTGAATGTATTAGTCCTCAGGTTTTCCCTTCAATATACTCTTGTGAGGATATTAAATTGGTGACTTACCAAGCTAAAATCATTCTATTTCTAGAGCTTGGAATTAAATAAGCAACTAATTCTCTGTATGACTCAAATCACTCCCAACAAAATTTATAGTCTGATTGTAAATGTATTGTTTGATTGGAATTAAATAAGCAACTAATTCTCTATATGAGGTCTAATAGAATTTTTCATTGCATAATGTATCCCCTAAAAGTTTCTTATTCATCTGTTTGTATGCCTATGTATATTTTCCTTACTTTCATACATATTAATTTTCAGTCAAACATAATTCCAATTTTTTATTCTTCTATTAGAATTTAGAGTTAAAATATTGAGTTTCATGGTCTGCATTTTAGATTGTACAGTCTGGATTTTCCAGTTTATCAATGACTAAGCAGCTTCCTAACTCTATTATCATTTAATTATTTCTTAAGATTGGTTAACATAAGAAAAATTTGTCCCAATGTTTTATTTATCATTTTTGCATTCAAAATGACTAGATATGAAGACTTATGCATGCCACTTTTATGGAAAAAACTTTTTAAAACTAACAATACTACCATCTCTAATTGAGAAAGTAAATTACAAATAGTTAACACACATTAACTTTGATCATTAGTTTATGATAATTTCTTAATCAAAAATGCAATTTCCAAAACGAATCAGTCTCACAATTGGATAATAAGATTTTGTTTTTTGAAGGAAATATGATCGAATTTAAAATTTTTCACCATTTGTTTATTTTTTTAAAATCTTATTTATGGTTGATCAAAGGGGAAAGCATATAGAGGTTGTTCATGTGGAAGGTGAAAGCCTGTCTGCCATGAAAATGCCAATATTTATGTTGGAACATATAACTTTAAAAGTCTAATATGAAGTTGTATGCTTGAATATGGAAGTTTATATTTGTATCATTATTGCTTGTCTTTTGCTTCAAGGACGGATATACGGAATGGATTGCTCTAAAGTTTACCTACCCGAAGCGTAATATATGATTTCATTACTAGTATGATGACTTGATGTGCCGTGCACGGCTTCCTGAAGACAGCAGCATGCTGTCAGTTTGAGATGGGCATGATCAAGTTCTTCCTGGTGGTCATGGATTAATGACTCAAGGCTAATTTCCCCTAATAGATGCACTAGCAAAAGGCATGGACATACAGTTGAATCACAGGTATTCTTGTTTGCACATTTAGTAGTTTTAAGGTGGCATAGCTAATTAACACTTTCATGAGAACGTTTGTTGCTGCTGGTTGTTGTCTATCTTATGTGTACCATTCTCTCTCCATGATCTTCTATAACTCCCAATGAATATTGCATAACTTCCCATGATTGTTGCATATTAAATTGACGTCTTCAACGATAGGTATACTTTCCATGCCTGTTGTGCGTTTACCTATTACTCAATCCATGATTAACTTCCCAAAATCGTGTAGTGTACGTATTAGTGCCTATAACTTGCTGTTGTCTTTGCTAACTAAACTCACATTCAATTGTTTTCTAGCTAGCTTTAGCAATCCAGCTGCACATTTTAAATTTTTCAAAGATGCAGTATCAAATTAATGAAAAGATCAATTTACTGCTGCTCAGAGTGTATTTATATTTTACAGTCCTAAATGTCCCTTTGATCCCCTTTCTGCTCATTCTAGTTCTCTACAATCATTCTAAACTGTAGTTTGAGAAACCAGACGACACTGTTACCCATTTATGCCTAAAGTTCTGGTTTTTATGTTGTCGATGTGCAGAATTGGGATGAATTAATGATGTATATTCTTATTTAAGCTTTCTCATTTTTTTGACTTATTCTGCTGTTCAATTGCCTTGCATAGTTCACTGTTTGATTTTTTTGACCATTTTTGGTGAAATTTATAATGTGTTTTTGTTTTGTTATTTGTTTTCAAGTTACAATATATTATATATGAGGTATTAATTAGCTTATTGCATGAATTGCATTAATAAATGTATTTATTTTAATTTAATTTGTTTTGTTTGTTATTTGTTTTAAAGGAGTATATTGCAAGATTAAGCACATATAGCCAAGATGGAATAGATGAGGTTCATGAGCAATGAGCAAAGTTCTTTAGATCGAACTTTTTGTAAACTAAAGGTAATTTTATACAAGCAATAGTAGTACTACTATTCGATCATATGTGATCATATATATATAAGTGTAGTAGTGGATGTTATGTAAAAGAATATTTTCTAATTAATGTACATATTATTCAATCGTATAAATTATGGCCTCAAATTACCTCTATAAATATATATTATATTAATCCCTAGTCGATATAGATGTATAGGATTATATATTTATTTTTAATTTAAAAAAAGGTTCAGATTTGTATCTAAGGTTCAAACAAACGATACAAATACCCCTTATTTGTATCTTTGATTTTCAAACGATAAAAATAATGTGTTATTTGTAACCCTCTTGTCAGTAATCCCTTATATAAGATACAAATAAGTTTAAAAACAAGATGCAAATAAGGATTTTTTTTACTAGTGAATTATTCTCTATTTTTCTTTGAGGCAAAATCAAATGGAACAAATAAGAAATTTAAAATCAGGCTTTTTAATTTAGATATGCTCTTTTCTTTGTTTCTCAAAGTTATTTCCATAATTAATATTTATGGGATTAAGAAAATTATAGTTTAAAATGTTGTATATATATTTTATAGAATAATGAATTTAATGGAGAAAGAATGTAAATTATAGGTATTAAAAAAATACTAAGATAAAGTTAATAGAAAAATATGGGGTCCATGACAATTTTAAGGAACATATGAAGTTGTTCTATCTCAAACCACCATACCTTATGACTTCATCTCAATTGATTTGCACCCTTAATATGAAGGTATAAATGTTATTTTGGTGTTGGTCAATATGGCTCAAATCAATAAGTGAAATAAATAAATTAAAAGACTAGATCGAAAGATAAATTTAATTCGTAGTTGATATTAAATAAAATTTGATCCGAACATTATCAAAACTTTAAAGTGTGCAAAGTAATCGAGATAATCCCTAATAGAAACTGAAAGTAAATAACTAAATATAACATAGAGGACGAATTTTAAGATTATTAGCTAAATCATTTTCCTTATACTTCATGGAAGTAATGTTATAATAACAATAAAGCAAATAGATTGTTTTTAAATAGTAAATGTAAAATACAAATAATCATTCAAAATTTATTGTCAATTCCATTTTGTCATTGTCATTTTGACCCATTTAGTAATAACATGTTTCTCATGATTATTATAATTTATTTAAATTTTATATAATAAATTTTTTACAATTTATCCGTGCTTGGCACGAGTTTCAAACTACTTCTAGACCAAATGAAAGTGTGGGAAACTAAAAGTCTCATTTACAAACACTCTTCTGTGAGACTAGGTAAGGTAAAGGACACTCCCAGTATCCCGCATAAGGCAGGGTCCAAGGGGGGTTTCCTGAAAGATACGGATAAATCATACCCGTTTCCTCAAGGAGGGAGTAAAGAGAGATACGCGTAGTCAAGAAACCCCTCCAATTGATACCTGCGCCTAGTAGGGGTCGAACCCCAAACCTTCTGCTTCACATGCAGACGCTTTATCCGTTGAGCCACTAAATGTCTAATTATTTATGTACTCTAAGCTTGATTTACCGCTTCATAAGGTGCAATGTGTTCTTTCTCGACTATAGATCGGGCTATAGTACCTTGCTTCTAAGATGACTAAGAAAATACCTCATTTTCTAGTGTAAAAGTGTAACCCGAGGTGCTCATATCATCGAGTGACCCTGCACAATCACTGTTCATGAAACAAACTACTCTTGGACTAGCTGTAGTCATGGCTTCAAACTAAACACCATAACCTATTGTAACCTTTACATATCTTAAGAGTCTTTTTGCGGCTCCTAGGTGAAATGGGCTAGGACTTTCCATAAATCTTCACTAGTAACTTGGTACAAAATGATGTCCGGCCTTGTTGAAGTAAGATAAAGTAAGTTACCTATCATATTTCTTTAGATTCTTTGATATGCTTTCCTTTGTCCATCATTTTTGCACAACTTTTCCTTTGATTGAACTGGAATTATGATAGAATTACAGTTCTCTAACATTAACTTCTTCTGTAAGCCTTTTTCGTATATCTTCTGAAAAATGAAGACTTCTTTTGAGTTTTGATGAACTTTGATTCCGAGAAAATAATATAGAAATTAAATATCTGTCATTTTAAATTATTGCATTAATTTCTTCTAAAAATCTGAAATCAATTCCTTATTGTTGCCTGTGATAATTATATCATTCACATATAAGGAAAGAACTAGAATATCTCCATTCTTATGCTTCTTCGCATATAGGGTATGGTCACTAAGACTATTCTTAAACCCTTAATGAGTGAAGTAATCATCAATTTTGTTGTACTAGGCCCCTAGGGCTTGTTTGAGCCTATATAAAGGTTTCTTCAACTTTAATACTTTATCACTTAATTTTCCCTTTGACTTAAAATCCTTGGGGCCATTAAACATAGATCTCTTTTTCTTGGTGCCAATAAGGGAATGATAACTTGATATTTATTTAATGTACCTACTATCCCTTTGTGGCAATTAGGGCTAAGATTGCTTATATTGTGTCATGTCTTAAGACGGGAGCAAACGTCTCATTGTAATCTATGTTAAAGTGTTGAGAATATTTTTTGACTACAAGTCTTGCTTTATACTTTGAAATAGAACCATCTGGATTAGTCTTGATGATCCTTTAGATCCAGTTAACTCTAATTCCTTTCTTATGTGGCGGTTTCTCACCTAGCTTCCACATCTCATTCTTTTCAATCATTCTAATCTCTTCTTCCATGGCAGCATTCCACTCTAGATACTAAAGTACTTCTTAAATATATGTATGTTAATTGATTTCTATTGGCATGGCTCTTCAATCTCATCAACTTATGGAAATCAAGCATACAACTACGTGATATGCTTCTTTCCTTTTAGTCCAATTTCATTCTTGTCTTCTGATTCTAGTTTTGGAGTTCTTGTTCTAAGTAGAGTACTTGGATACTAAACTTCTGGTTCTGGCTGATGATGCAAAATTGACTCATCAATAGGAGGAAATTCTATTTTGCTTATCTTATAATTCTATGTCCCAATTCCACGATGATTCCTCATCAACGGTAATAGCTTTTCTTATTACAATTTTCTCAGTTTCAATGTTGAATAACTTTCAGACTGAGAATTGTAATCGAGAAAGATTTCTTACTTAGCTTTAACATTTAACTTGGACCTTTTCTGATCTAGAATAGGATAATAACAAAGGTTGTCAAATATTTTGAAATTCTTGACTGAGGGGTTATGAACTAACCATGCTTCAAAAAGTGTCATATTGTAAATTGTTTTTGTTAAGCCTCAATTCTGTAAATATACTAAAGAGAAAACAACTTCTACAACTTCTTCAAAAGCTTTTTTTTCTACGAGCATTGATTTTGCCATATTTATTGCTATGAGATTCTTCGTTTCTGATACTCCATTATGTTGAGGTGTGTAATCAACTGTGAGTTGGTGATCAACGCCTTCATCTTCACATAACTTGTTGAATTGCATTCAGGTGTATTATGTACCTCTATCACTTTTGATTTTTTATGGTTACTATGAACTTTGATTCTCCACAAATTTCTTCCACTTATAAAAGATGCTAAAGATTTCTGATCTTTCTTTCAAGAATTAGACCCCATTCATCATGGAATAATCAATGATGAATAATATTAAATACTTGTTTCCATCAAGCAAGAAAGTCCTCATTGGACCAGACCTATCAGTGCGTACTAGCTCCAATTTATTTTTGGCTCTACTAGCTTTCCCTTTTGGAAATGGAACTTTATGCATCCTACACAGCTAATATGCTCCACAAAAATCATCACGTTCAAGTACTATTGGAAGATCTCTCACAAAATTCCGCTACAAAAATTAATGCAATGCTTTAAAATTCTATGTCCCAATCTCTTATGCCATAGCCAATATGTTTCATCTCCTTTGGCTTTATGAGCACGATGGGATGGATAAGACCAATTCAACATAAAACTCTTATCTTTCATAGGAATGCTTACTGTTTCTATTCGTGATGGATATAAAATACTACAAGTATTACCTTTAAAATGAATAATGTACCCATTTCTAATCAATTGCTACACACTAATTAAATTCTTGCTCAAATCTGGTACATGCAAGACTTTCTTGATGTGCTTTACTCTTTTGTGAGTTTCTATTGCAATGACACTTTTTCGACTTAATTTAACAATTGTTCCATTCCCTAATTTGATCGGAGTCTTTACTGAAGTATCAAGTTGGATAAAGCTAGATGACTCTTTGGTCATGTGATTACTTCATCCACTATTGACTAACCATTCATTTGATTCTTTGCTACATTTTTGCACATTAAACAAGTGGGGTGCTTCTTCTAAAACTTATATTTGTGCTTTATTTGACCTCCTTTGATAATCCTTCTTTATTGGGCTGAACCACTTGCAATGGTTGCATTGAGGCTTGCCTTTTCATCTACGATCACTCTCTAAGTGATTGGTTCTCTTGTAAATTCCTCATGGAGGAAACTTTTCTTTTTTCTCTACTGCATTTCCTCCTTTAGCAAAACAAAACATGCAACTGTTTTTTACTTCTTACTTGTCATTCTTGTTTTTGTAGTTGGTCTACAAATACTGTTTTTAGACTTGTCTTTGATAATCTATTTAATCTTCCTTCTTGTGCTTTCATCTTGCCTACCATCTTTAATACTTCTAGATTTAATAAGTCATTTTTACTTTCTATCACATCAGCTACACTATCATATGCTTCAGTCTTGGTGCTTAATTAGGATCTCATTGATAACATCTTTTTCTTTTATCTCATCTCCATACATCTTCATTTGATTGAGTACGTTTGTGACTCATATGTTGTAATTATTAATGTTTTCTTTAAACTCTATACTCAGATTCCCAAAATCTCTTCTCAAAATTTTCAGTTTGATGGTTTTGATCTTTACACTTTATTGAAACTCTTGGTAAATTATCTCATGCTTCTTTGGATAAAGTTAAAGCAACTATTCTTAAAAAAACGATATCTGTCACAACGTTATATAGAATATGACAAGCACTCTAGTCTTTAATGATCTCCTCCTAGGACAAAGCTCCCTGTCTTGGCAGTATTCCACTAGCAACTTGAGAAAATGTGGCTTTGGTCTTAGGAACATTTTCTACTACTTCCCATAAATCTTTGGCTCTTAAAATAATCTTCAATTTGAAACTCAAAAAATCATAATTCTCTCGATTTAACATGGAAATTATATTATGATAAAAGGTCTGAGTTGTAGAAGATGAAGAAGCCATGTATTTTAGAGTTTTTTATGTTTTCTTATTTCATGGATATCTGCAGAGCTTATGCCTAAAACTTATAGCCTTGATACCAATTTTTGGGAATTATTGGGGACGGTTGCGAAAACTAATGAAATAAAATAGAAGAAAGATAAAGTGAAAAAAGTGAGAAAGATTTTTACTTACATATGAGTTTAAAGCACCCGTGTGTAGGGGAAGAAAGATGCCAAATAATAATGTCAACTATTGAATGGTCATAACCTGTGGGCTTTAATCAGTTCATAACTCCTAAAAAATTCATATACTCTAATTATTCTACACTGAATGAAAATGTGACAAACTAAAAGTCTCATTTACTAACATGGATATTCAAATGGGTTTGATTCGAAGTAAAAGGTTAGTCCAAGGAAAGTTTACCCCAAATAGAGGGAAACATTGAAAAAATAAACATTTTTAAATAAAAGATTAAAAAGAGCTTTATAGAAAAATAATCCTAATGGAGTATGTCCTCATCTAAGTTAATTGTAAGAACTTGTTCGTTGTTATAAACAACAAATAAGAAAAAAAAAATCTAACCACTATTGTAGGTTTTGTTTGATTGCTTTGATTTTGCATATTGCTTGTTATTAATTCTACCGTAGATGTCAATTTTGATTAATTTATTAATTTACTAATTTGTATTCTTTTTAATTTACAATTTCATATTTTGATGTTATATAGTTTAACCTAGCGACTATAATTATTATTGATTAATTTTGCTTGCTCTCCTTATTATTTTTTAGCGATCTAGAAATAATTACATAGAAGCTAATTATTTATGTCTTATTAAGGGTTTGAACTGAACTTATTCGGGTATGTGTATACAAGTATTCTATGTTCTTAGAAATGAATCGTTGCTAGATGTATGGTGATCGACGCAAAAGGAAATTTCAAGAAGGGCTAAGGGAATATTTTATTGCAGTAATGGAACACTAAAGGCTCAACCAAGAGCCTATGATTTTTTTTCCCTTGTCGCTATTGTACAATGTAAAGAGGTGGGTTGACATTAACAAAATAGTAGATCACTTGTATCATCGTAGGTTTAGCCCCGATTATGAGATTTGGTATTGGCATGGGAAAAGTTAGATATTAATGATGAAGGTGGGGAGGCAAATACTTTCAAATGTAGGGGTGATGAGGGCGGTCGATTTATAAAACTAAAACGTATGTGTGAAAATGACTTTAAACAATAACACACGATATGTTAACGAGGCTCAGTTCTTAACAACCCACTCCCCGCCTATTAGTTCTCTTTCAATCCGTAGGATTCAACGTCTTTTATTAATGAACTTTAAGACAATTTAGAAGATCTCTCTATCTTCTCTCACCACGTTCTTCCCCTTGAAGAACGTCTTACAAGTCCCTTAATAAAAGCACAAATCCCAAATCTCACAATAGAGATTACAAGTTGAACACTTTAAAAAGTATTCTAAGGTTAGGCGTATCAATCAATGAAAAATCTAACTCTTTTTAACACTGAATATTATTACAAATTGTAAGAGCTAAATAAAGTAAGAATTACAACACTTTTTGAACGTTTAGAGAATACTAGATCTAATTAATTCAATAAGAGAGAAAGTTATAAGAAAATACTGCAATCTTAATCCTTGAACGAAACCTTATATTTATATATGTCACGCCTCAACATATCCTTGTAGAGCAAGAAGGCTTCATCCGTCAATTTCGTTGATCTGGTTAATCCGCGCCAGTCTTTAAGATCTTGAGCTTTAACTCAAACTGACGTAGCACAGACAGCTCATATAATTACATCATTATGTGCTATATTTTGTTATTAACAACCATTGTTGTGCTGCCACGTTAGAACTCATACAAGATATTCAAAACTCAGCAAAACCAGATAATTCAACGTCTAAATATTCATTCAAATTTAATTCCTATTTTTAGCATCAATTTAAATTGTCTTTTCCCATTTTTAGTATCAATTTAAATTGTTATCTTATTTATAGGAAAGCCTAGACTTAGTATTGCTTAATAACTTATTTAATTTCAAATATAAACCGTGTAATAAGCTTTAAATTACAAACAATTTATTTATTCAAAATTTAAACACAAATGTGTAATTTAAACAAACATTTAAATGTCTTGAACATACCTTTATTTAATTCAAATTCAAATATAATCTTATTCAAAAGCTTAAATTTAAATTCAAAATTTAAATATAACTTTATCTAAATTATCTTAAGTCATTTAAATTAATCTCAATAAAATATATTTCGGCCTTAACTAATTTTGTCAATTAATTAATTAATATTTAATATGATTTTGGATCGACTTAAATAACTAAATATAATTACTTAATTTATTGTTTAATTTAATATGTGTTTTGAATTATCATCACTTAAGAGAATTTAGTCTACAATTTAATATTTTTTTTTTTTTTTGGAAATTTGGAAATATTATAAGAAGAAGAAAAGACACTGAAATCGAGGACACCCAAAACCGCCGGCATAAAAAACCCCGGTAGGGGAAAAAGCCATAGGAATAAGGGGCCGCAGCAACAGGCCACCCGAAATAGCATAGGGGTGGGCTATGCATACAAGGAGAAAAGCGAAATCCTTTCAAGGAAAGCTTGAAAGAATACCACCCCTGTATGTCACCTATACACACCAAAAAACTAGGGACAATACTGCTTTACACCTTACACACCAAAATAAAGCAAAAAAAACACACCACAG